>NW_027505224.1:15000-128202 GCF_021521415.1 Bidens hawaiensis
TCCCATTCTCCACCGGGTCATCAAGTGATTAGCCAGCTCAATCTATTTTTCCATCTGAGGATCTTCACCCTAGGACTGACTATGTTCGACCTGCCTTGATTGCCTAGTTAATGCTACCGTTGCAAGCAACCTACACTAAGCGAGCTAGAAGCTAAAGTGAATCTTTTTTGGCATCTTTTTCTTTGCTTTGACCGCGACTTTGTTTGGTCTTCCTCTTTCCTTCGGCCCATGTTTCAAAGCTAGCAAAAAGTTCGAGCCTCCGGGATCTCTCTTGAACGGCGGCGGTCGGTCAGTCCTTTTCTTCTGTTGATGCTGAGACTGATGCTTTGACTGTCTCCCATATCATTTAGAATAAAGATCCACTTGTCGACGCTAAACTCAGTACCTCGCTTCCTTCCTAGTACACCTAATAGACCAATACTCATTACGAATGTGTTCACCAGACATCTGACTTAGCAACCTTCTGCTTAGACCGGCAACGATAAGGAAGGATATCTTTGGATAATGGGATATAGAAGTCAGGTGCGACGGTCAGCTCAGTCAGAGCGGAAGCGGTCAGGTAAGGTTATCGTCAGACAATGTAGTGCAAGCGACGGGTAGTGCTTGCCTTATGAAGAAGGCTAATACAATAGGAGACGAAGGCGACGTGGGCTCGCCATATAGATGTAGCGCTAGCTAGGTTACGGTAGCGCTTGCCATAAAGAAGCTAGCCAGAAAGCAGGTCAGGCAAGCGAGCGATAGTACAAGCAAGCTAACACGCGGGCGAGGTTGAAGGGGTCTTGCGCAACCTTCGGATTGTCGCAAGCGCAACCTTTGACCCCTTCGTCGACAACCTCTCATTTGTTCGACTACTCGCGGGGCTTGCTGCGTTTAAAGAAGCTCCACCCGGGAAAAGAGTGGAAAGAAGCTTTGATATGATAACGAAGCGGTCACATTGAGATCTTCTATCCAAGGATCTCAATCTAGGCGAGAAGTTGCGCTTGCAATGCTGAACCAACTTTTTCCTTTCTTGACTGGTGGTGAACCCTCCTCTCTTCTTTCTGGGTCCGCCCGTACCAGCTAACTCGCTTTCCTCCTAAAGGGTCAAAAGGGCCTACCTTAGCACATTCACCTGAGGAAGGAAGGGAAGCTACAACGCCCTGCTCGAAAATGTCACCTGCATGTGGGTAAGGCGAATAATCCATCCCTCTTCTTAGTTTCACTATGTTCAACTAAATGAGTTGATAAACGAATCCCTTTCCTTTCTTTCAGTCGAGCTGAATGACATTCACCCTCACCCGTCATCCAACATGGTTCGCACCAGCGTTATTTGACTCGCTTAGTCCATAGCTGCTTGGCTCTACTTCAACCACTACAACCTGACGGTGCCCTTGCAGCTAAAAGAATGTGATAGAACACCTTTTCTGACATCAGGAGATGAAAGCAGTCAAGCAGCAACAAAGTCGACTATTCGTCTTCACTTCCTTAAAAGTGCTAAAAAGAGCCCCTGCGCGCAGACCCATTCCCAAAGAACTAAATGCATTTATTTATCTTTCAAAGAGCTTATTCGAGAACAACCTATTGTAAAAGCAACCTATTTGAATTTGAAAACAGCTTCTTTTAGGGATGACTATTTTGCAGCGGTAATTGCAAACAGAAAGGGAGCACCGCTTACTAAAGCACTAGTACCGTCTAAGCATCCCACAGCTGATGAAAGAGTACCGGCAACTGGTTGAGCTTCTATTATAGGATAAGATCTACAGCTCTTACAGTAACAGCTTGGGGGGATTGGTTTGAATAGCCCTATTGACCAGGAGAGTAAGCATTACCGCAGCTTTTCCTCTATTGCAGGTATGAAGTGAAGTGAGTTCCATACCATGAAAAAGATTGAAATAGGACCAGGAAGACAACCCACCACTGGAACTTGCTTTGCTCTCGCTCTGCTCGTTCCCACCTGTCTTCTTCCCACTATAGTGAAAGTCACCATAGCAGGAACCTCACTAACCTTAGAGGCTAGTTACTCAAACTACTGGGCCCCACCAGCTTTCCCACACCCAAAAGCACCCATTTCTGTACCGGTTCCGAAAAAGCAAAGAAAAAGGGGATGCTTTATTAATAGGGACAAGAAAGCGTTGATACCTCTATGCGGAAGACCCTTCATCGAGATCACCTTTTCTCAGGGCGACGTTTTCGCTCAATGAGAAAAAAGCTTTAGAGCGCTTCCCCTTCCGACTGAGATCGTCTAAAAGGCTATAGAGCCTTTCCAGAGACGACTCCCTTGTAGAGCTATTGGGGGAGTCGAGAGCGCGAGCCCCCTGCCGCATCCAATCCCCGGTCGGATCAAGACCCTCCATTTGCCGAATGATATGAACTTTGACCTTGAAGAGGTCTTCCGCTTGCATATGGGCGAAGTCGATTTCTTCGGCACTAGGAAAGGGCTTAGAAGCCAAAAGTCGTCGTTGGATGGACGAGACGGAATCGCCCCCGATCAGCTGATCAGCTTCGTATGGAAAGCGACCGGGGCTAGCTGGCCCCTCCGTCGAATTCGAAACTGCATTACCGTGGGGTACGGGCCCTGCATCGGCAGAAGCGGTTGAGGCGCCCTCCGTTGATGTTTCGGGAAATGGCTCCATCAAAACTCCTATCGAGAACGAATCTTCCGTCCAGGATTTCGAGTGTGATGATCCCCCGGAACCTGAATTAGAAGGGATTATTTCCCCACCCGACGGCATCATATTGGCTCCGACCCCCGCAGTGACGAGCGCTCGAAAAGCACAGCCTATCACTGAGGCCAGAGCCGAGGAGCAGCCCATCTTGCTAAAAAGCAAAGAGAGGGCCTTCGTCCCCGCTACCTTCGAGATAACATCAAAAAAAATGAGATTCCCCAGAACATGACAGAGAAGATAGAAAAGCATCATCAGAGCGATGAATAAAAGAACCGGAAAGAATGCGCGAAAGCAAGTCATTCTCACCTTAGATGAAACCTTTTTACAGAAGTTAGACACTTTAGACACTGAAGATGAAACCTTTTTACAGAAGTTTGTCATTTTGCTTTTTATCTTTTTTTTTTTGTGGTGAGGTGAATCGGGCATACTACTTCTCAAGTTTTCTATAGAACGAGCACCGTGAACTATCTGCTTTTCAAAAACATTTGCTTGCCTTGAGTGGACTAGGTCAGACAGTACGCTCACTAGATTCAATTATTACACACACGGAACACTAATAACCCTTTCTCGACATCCATTAGATCAACAAAACCAAACCATTGCCTGACGTGAACTAAAGCTTGAGTCGAGTTAAGTAAAGATTAGCTACCTAGATATCCTACAGAACACTTTCAATATATATATATATATATATATATATATATATATTCTATTCTATTCTATTTAGATTTGCTTTTGCAGCTGCATGCTATCGGAGCTACATGTACACCACCGCGTCAAAACTCTCCAGTGAGACCAGCCTAGCCAGAAGCCTCTTTTCCTTCTGGCCAGCTCCCCGTTCGACTTGCATGTTTTAAGAAGAATAGCTACTGAAGCAAGAGAGAGCTCAAAGAAAAGGTAAGGCTCTTACATTTCTTACGCAATTTCTGAAAAAAAAAAGAGAATTTCTTTCTTGTTATACAAAGTTCCTTCTTTTCTAATGGCATTGCCCGCCTCCTAAAAGTTCACTTGGCATAGTAGCGTTCGAAGCAATACGTTGCATTTCTAGGACTTTTTGCTTGCTTTGTTTGTGGCAAGGGAAGTCATCTTCATTAGCCTGGTAAAATGTAAGGGCAGGAGACAACCTGACAACAGAGCGGCTTCCACCTGTTGATAGGATGAACTTCACACCTAGACTGGAAGGGAGAGTTTTCATTCCCGCTAACTGAGTAGAAGAAGGAAGTCCAAGGCTTAATCTGAATGGTGAGACGGAACCTCACTTCCACTGCACGGAACCCTCAACCAAGCTGGGAGGCCTGATTCAAAGGCTCACCTATTATGGTCAACCACGTCGCAAAGTCTTCCTCAACTCTGATCCCACTCCCCCTACTAGTAAAGGGGACTTCTGCTTTATCTTTATGCCAACCTTCCTCCAGTTGAATCGTATTGTCGGTTCTGGTTCTTCGCCTACCAAATGAAATGGAGACCTCTGAACTCCGGATTTGGCTTTTCCCAATCCTGTCCGCATCCCACGGCAGCACTAAGTATCAACCTCTCTTTTTAAGCTATACCCCTAAAGTAGGGTTCTTGCCTTTCCGAGCTAGTTGGAAGCTATGCATCGTGAACTGCAACATTCATTGAACCCTTTCTTGCTTGAAACCCTTCTTTCTATTCTCTAATCTCGTATGGCAGCTTTCAGTCCCATCTTCAGTTTCGGGACATTGTTCCTATGCCTCTTTTAAGAGAAGCCCTTATATCGAAGAATTCAATACATTTTCGATTTTGATATAGAAATGAGACAATACAGCCGAATTGACAGAAAAGAGTCTGAACTAGTCGATCATGCGATCACACTCGATCTTTCCATCCGACTACACTCCCCTACTTCAATGAAAGGGGGTGAGGTTGTCAAATTTCAATGATGTTCCGCTCGTTGGCATCTAGTTCCCATTGCCCGCTGGATATTAAAGAAGAAAATCAAACATTCTTTATTCTTTGAGGTACCATTCTGACAAAAGAATTGAGAATGTGTCCTCCGTCGCTATAATTTCCGCTACCCGATTAGAATTAAGAATAAGGTAGTTTACTTGCCTAAAGAGGAAGTAAACCCCGGCATCATGATTCGGTTCGTGTGGGATGGTATCACTGAACCATCCTGGATTTGTGTTTATCTAAGCTATGATATGTTTAAGGGACAATGAACTTACAAAAGGGGCCCGTTTACAAGCTTAAGAGTGTTGTGTCATTTAAAACCGAACGGGACGGCTTTTAAAGACTTAAATGCTTCAAAAATATAAAAATGTATATTTTTCCAGAAAGTTATATTTAAAACACTTTATCGTAATGGTATAAAACATTTTTGATAGATACAACACACCTTTTGTCAATGATGGTCGTTTAAACGCGAGTTACGGTAAAACCGACGTAAATCGAACAAGCATTTTGAAAAATACAAAAGATATGTTGTTTCTGACTTTTGACAATAAATATAAGTCAATAAAATCATAATTTAAGCATTCACTTATTTACAAAAACTAGCTAAATCTTTAACTCGGTTTTTGCCAAAATAACCCCGAAAGAGCGGGAACTAAACCTGCACAACACTAAACTTACTGAAATAGCAAACCTGGAAATAACTTATTTTTATTATATACATGTTCCTAGAAAATTTTATGTTTTAATTACAAGGGTATTGGTTTGTGTAAACAATATATTCAAGACATATCTATAAAACCCGACAACACCGGTTATCAGGTATTGTTAACTTTTCTAAATCACATGACCTGATTTCGAACAAAAATGATTATGCTACTGATATAAATAAGTTGAATAGCTTTGATTGTCATACGGTAACTCGAAAGCCAACCGAAGTCCCGAACCTTCCGAAAATCAAAACTTTATCGAAACCCAACAACTGAATTGAGCTAACTAACTCTCAGAAGTTGAACTATAATACCTACCCACACAACACCAATATTATGAAAGTATTTTTAAGTGTAAACTTTCTATAAAAAGAAACTTTATTCGCCATAACCAAACACATTGGTCAGCACTCAGAGTACACAATACCCATAACAAATGTTACATTGTTGTCCAATAACTTATTGTTGATTAATATATACCCTAGGCGTACTTAGTGATTTCTAGCATAATGCAAGCTCATTGATTATCTTTCATATACACATTGCATACAGACTGATGCGGGTTTCGTTCTGCCCTTTTTACTTAAACTTTTTGGGCTGGATACATGCTGTGAACTATATCTTTTTTTTTTTGTAAAAAGATATATTCTGAGATAGAAATGTTTTCATTATTTCTATTTCATTCATACAATTTTTTTGGATACCAAATAACATAAAGTAATTATTCATTTCATTCTCATATATTAATCAAAAAGACAAATGAATAGTAATGAACATTTTCATTCCATTGTTCATTCTTTTCATTCTGCCATTCTATTCCCCCTCCATTCCATTACTTCCAACCAAACATACCATAAGCTTATCTAAGCCACATTTTTTTCTATCATAAACATACCTTTGGTGTCACGTACTAGATCTGAGATTTGTGAATGTTGATTGATATTGATCATTTCACATGTTCTTGCACGAATGATGAGATTTACCCAATGAAATGATTACTTCTTAAATCAGAGATATTGATTTAGGAGAGATGAGTGCTTAAGTGTGTGTTTTAATGTGTAATTATGGTGAAATGGTTATTATGGATTAAGGGTTTTAGAATTTATACTAATGACCCCTTTCAAGCCCATTAATTATGTCACACCTGGACGTATGACCAATAGTTGGTACCGGTTTTGTAAATGTATTAGAGTTGCGTTCTTTTAGTTGAAGTTTTTATAATATTATTTTAATAAAATCTTGAGATCTAAATACCCGTTTGATATTTACAAATCATGTTTGAGAAAATATAATTTACATTATTTCATAATTTCAAACATCTGAGCCATCAGCTAACATCTAATGACTATATTTCCAATATTCTGTTCTGTTTTGCTTGTATGGTCTAACCTTATGGATTTTATGTAAAACAGTTTGAAAATACGCTAACGATATACTGGTAACGATATGCTGGTAACTGTTGACTCTAAAACAATTTGTAAATTATTTTTACAACACAAATATAGTTTCACGTACAACTCAATAGGGGGCTTTCTACTTATGAGTGAAACATATGGCTATATTAAGCTCCTCAAATGGATAGAAAAGTATAAATTGGTTTTGGATTGATTTTTATAAAATCATTGTCTAAAAGTGGTTCTTATATGAATTTAAAGGGTTTCAAGAGTCAATGAGCTAAGCAAACTTCTGACAAATTTTATTTGTCATGATTTTCCTTTTCTTTAATTTTATTAATATTTAATAAAATGGAAAAAAAGTAAGAGTTGGGTCACAAAATCAGTGTTGAATATTATTATTATTGTCATGTTATTATTATATTAATTAATATTAATAGTAATATTATTATTCAATATAATGAACATATTTTTACATATGAACATGTGTCACACATATAAGATTTTTGCAACAAAACATAATATGCATCTAATAACACAACATAAACATAAAATCTAATAAGACTAGTAGTAATTAAAACATCAAACTTCATAAACTCCATAAACATAAACCCAATGCTACTTAATTTAAATCCAAGACTACTAAAATCACCAAAACACCAAACATGTTTCAACTAAATAACTCGCAAACGGATTTAAACACCAATTACATGAGAATCAAATGGACTTACAATCGAATTTTACAAACCTGGTGACCTGTGTTTTTCGAATTGGACACCACCGTGTGTTTTCTTGATAGAAGGAGATGAAGAAGGTTCATATTAAGAAGATTATATGAGCGAATTCAATGTTATCAGGGGTAGTTGAGAGTGGCAGATACTTGAATTCAATTAATCGATGAGTTGGGTGTGTTTTAGGGGAGTGAATTCAATGATCAAAGTAGGGTTTAGGGTTGAAGAGAGCTGGGTGTTAAAGAGAGCTAGCTGGGTGGAATAATGATCCATGGCAGGGAGTATGCGGAAGTGTTAAAGGGAACAGGTGGAATGGAAGGGTGAGAAGATAAGTTACCATGCCCCAACCTATTCAAAACCCATTTTTTAGCCTTATGGATAAGGAGAAAGTTAAAAGGATTTATTGGTTTTCAAACACTAAGGGTGTGTTTGGGATTTTATTTTCATCAACTTATAACTTATAAACTTTTTTGAAAATTAATTAGGTATATAAGGTGTTTGACAAACCATAAGGCCTTATGATTTTAATTTATGGAGAAGGCAAAATAAAGGGGTTTTGAAAAGTAGGAATATGTAACTTATTAACTTAATAGGTTTGATTTACCTGTTACACCCCTCTAACCCTCAAAATCTATTACATTCTTTTTAAAAAAGAGTGTCCTTTTTAGTCATTTTGGTTTTTCCAAACACATAAGTTAATCTAAACATTTTTTTTGAAAACTTTTTATAATAAACTCATAAGTTAATAAATCCTTTTAACAATAAGTTCTTTTTCACTTATATTAGCAATCCTAAACACACCCTAAATAAACATAAAAAGGACTTATTCATCCTTCATAGAGTAAAATAAGAAGGGGAAATTACCAAAATAAACAACTTTGACCAATTTGTTTCCAAAATAGACATGCCTATTTTAGCCTATATTGTTCCAATCATTGAGTTATTGACCAATAACAAGTGACACGTCAGCGAAGCCGACTAAGGCAACTAAGCCTTAAACGCCACTTTATGGACACAGAATTTTATGAAAAGTAAACGGGACCCACATTTAGCCTATAAAAAATCGACACGTGTCAAAGGCGGCTAAACTTAGCCTACATCTATGGTTATTTAGCCGACATCCTTGACTCTTATCCGGCTTCGGGATATGTGTCTATTCACTTAGCCGGCTCCAACTCGGCTTGTAGGCTAAATCTTCACGTAGCCGTCTTTTTTTTTCATTTAGCCGTCCAAAATTCAAAATATTTAACCAATCTTACCAACCCTATTATATATCTAGCAGGCTTCTATTCTTTTTATCTCTTAGCAATCTTTTTAATTATTGAGTAGGTAAAAATGTTAAACGGCGAAGAAGAATATAAGGAATCACAAAAATAAGGAATCACAAACATCACCTCAGTTTAGGGGTGTGCACAAAACCGAAAAAACCGAATCGAAATCGATAAAACCAAAAAAACCGAACCGAAAAACCCAAACCGAATTAGAAACCGACGGTTCGGTTTTGAACTTTAGCAGAAACCGAAATATTGGTTTTGGTTCGGTTTGTATTTTGTTAAGAACCGAAATAACCAAAAATTTTGAAATAACCATAATATATTGAAATAACCATTAAAACAAAATCTACCGGTGACCATTTGTTTAACATATGGTTAATAACAAATATATTTGGTTGCTACATATATATAGTTAATAACTAATAATACTAGTAATTTTAGTTTTTGATTTTTGATTTTAAATGTATTTTTTATTAGCTTTTAATATTTGAAGCCCAAATATTCAATATTCTATTAATCATTAATTTAAAGAAAAAAAATATCATGCCCAATTTCAATATCTTGGGTCAAGTTTTTTTTTTCTCAAATGTTTTGGCTCGATTAGCAAAACCGAAAAAACCGCATTCAAAACCGAACCGAACCCAAAAACAAAAACCAAAACCGAACGGTTTTAAAAAATCATAAAACCGAAAGTTTGGTTTTAGATTCGATTTTAGTCAAAAACCGCACCGAACCGTACCATGATGGACATAAATGAATTATTATTATTATTATTATTATTATTATTATTATTATAGGCCCACAATGATGAAGAAACACACACATATATATATATAGTATGTTTTTTACGGCGGCTGAGAAGGGTGGGGGGAAGAGAGTCAGCAATTGAAAGGTTTTACGATCAGGAAAGGGTAAAGTTTGAAGCTTTCCGGTTTGAGATTTTTCTTTTCTTTCTTCTTTTATTCTTCATTCTTATTATTTCTCTTTATAAAACATCAATTCGTTTATTACTGTTGAAGATGCAAACTTTTATGATCAGATTTCTATGTGTGACATATCTCTATGCATCATTGCTTTCTTTTTCTCAATTTTCAATGCTGCTAGTTGTTATTTGTCGAAGCACGAAATGAATCTGACCTGATCCATGACGATGTTTCCACGGATTTTCGAGATGAACGAACCACGTCTGATCTTCTTCTCCAGCTGCTGGTGACCTGCGATGGCTTTTTGAGGGTGTGGAGGTGACTGCTAAGAAATCCTAAGATCTCTTGTTTACAGACACAAAAAAGTTGTGGTGGCTCTTATTGAGCATGACCCCTTGATAAGGAGGTGGAGACCTCCTTATATAGAGAGTCTCATGGCCACCATCATGGTACCCTAATGGGCCTAGCCCAGTTAGGGTTACCTCCACAAAACCCCCTCAGCCCAATAACATTGTATTAGTCCATATAATAAAATAAGCCAAACATAATAAATTTAGGGTCGTAAAACCGGGTTTAGTACCATACCCCTACAAGCCCCCCCAAGTCCAGCGTTGCTCCTGGGCGCGCAAGCGTCTCGGTGGAGCGCTGGACTTTATGAGGTGTGTTAGGCTATAAGGCGGTTTTTTCCCTTTTCTTTGGCCTTGTCTTTATTGTCTTTGAGTTTTGGGAGGTTTTTCTCATGATTGTGACATGTTGCGGTCCTTATGATAATGATGGTGCCCTGTCATAAATAAGATATAGGACGCATCATAGTGGCGCAAGGCCTGATAAAAGATGGAGCGCGCATCTCGATAATAATGTAACATAACTTGCGCGCGAGGCAGCTTACGAGTTATGAGAATAATAAAGCCTGCGCGTAAGGCGACTTACGAGCTATAAGAATAATGAAGCCTGCGCGCATGGCGACTTATGAGCTGTAATAATAATGAAGCCTGCGCGCATGGCGACTTATGAGCTGTAATAATAATGAAGCTGGCGCGAGTTGCGGCTTACGAGCTATAATAATAATGAAGCTGGCGCGAGTTGCGGCTTACGAGCTATGATAATAATGAAGCTTGCGCGTGAGGCGACTTACGAGCTATAATAATAATGGAGCCTGCGCGCAAGGCGACTTATGAGCTGTAATAATAATGAAGCTGGCGCGTGAGGCGACTTACGAGCTATAAGAATAATGATAGCTTGCGCGCGAGGCGTCTTATGAGCTGTATGAATAATAAAATCCTGCGCGCGAGGCGACTTACGAGCTATAATAATAATGGAGCCTGCGCGAGTTGCGGCTTACGAGCTATAATAATAATGAAGCTGGCGCGTGAGGCGACTTACGAGCTATAAGAATAATGACAGCTTGCGCGCGAGGCGTCTTATGAGCTGTATGAATAATAAAAACCTGCGCGCGAGGCGACTTACGAGCTATAAGAATAATAACAGCCTGCGCGCGAGGCGTCTTATGAGCTGTATGAATAATAAAGCTTGCGCGCGAGGCGTCTTACGAGCTAAAAGAATAATAACAGCTTGCGCGCGAGGCGTCTTATGAGCTGTATGAATAATAAAAGCCTGCGCGCGAGGCGACTTACGAGCTATAAGAATAATAACAGCTTGCGCGCGAGGCGTCTTATGAGCTGTAATAATAGTGGAGCTTGCGCGTGAGGCGGCTTACGAGCTACTTTATGTCCCGCGCCACGCGCAGATGTTGCATGCGCGTGCGCGTAGACTTTGGTATGTGTTATGCGCCACGCGCAGATGTTGCATGCGCGTGCGTGTAGACTGTGATATGTGTGAGCATATGATGCGTAAGCATGTGTAATATACGTGAGCATTTGTGATGCGTGAGCATATGTGGTGCATGAGCATGTGGTATGAGGATTCCCAACCCTTAAGTTTGGCGTGTAGCCATATGGGATATTATGAGGATTCCCAACCTTTAAGTTTGGCGCGTAGCCATATGGGATATTATGAGGATTCCCAACCTTGAAGTTTGGCGCGTAGCCATATGGGACTATGAGGATTCCCAACCTTGGCGCGTAGCCATATGGGATATTATGAGGATTCCCAACCTTGAAGTTTGGCGCGTAGCCATATGGGATATTATGAGGATTCCCAACCTTGAAGTTTGGCGCGTAGCCATATGGGACATTATGAGGATTCCCAACCCTGGCGCGTAGCCATATGGGATATTATGAGGATTCCCAACCTTGAAGTTTGGCGCGTAGCCATATGGGACATTATGAGGATTCCCAACCTTGAAGTTTGGCGCGTAGCCATATGGGACATTATGAGGATTCCCAACCTTGGCGCGTAGCCATATGGGATATTATGAGGATTCCCAACCTTGAAGTTTGGCGCGTAGCCATATGGGACATTATGAGGATTCCCAACCCTGGCGCGTAGCCATATGGGATATTATGAGGATTCCCAACCTTGAAGTTTGGCGCGTAGCCATATGGGATATTATGAGGATTCCCAACCTTGAAGTTTGGCGCGTAGCCATATGGGACATTATGAGGATTCCCAACCTTGGCGCGTAGCCATATGGGATATTATGAGGATTCCCAACCTTGAAGTTTGGCGCGTAGCCATATGGGACATTATGAGGATTCCCAACCCTGGCGCGTAGCCATATGGGATATTATGAGGATTCCCAACCTTGAAGTTTGGCGCGTAGCCATATGGGATATTATGAGGATTCCCAACCTTGAAATTTGGCGCGTAGCCATATGGGATATTATGAGGATTCCCAACCTTTAAGTTTGGCGCGTAGCCATATGGGATATTATGAGGATTCCCAACCTTGAATTTTGGCGCGTAGCCATATGGGATATTATGAGGATTCCCAACCTTGAAGTTTGGCGCGTAGCCATATGGGATATTATGAGGATTCCCAACCTTTAAGTTTGGCGCGTAGCCATATGGGATATTATGAGGATTCCCAACCTTGAATTTTGGCGCATAGCCATATGGGATATTATGAGGATTCCCAACCTTGAAGTTTGGCGTGAGGCCTGATGCGCGCATGCACGGCGATGGAGTGGTGACTCGCGAGTGCGCGTGCATGGCGGAGGTCTCTTGCGCAAAACCCACATGGTGGTTTACGCGGTGGCACGTGCACGGCTGCGGAATGAGAATCCGCGGGCGCGCGTACATGGCGGCGGAAGTCTGGTAATTTCTGGATCTGCAATTTTAGAGTCAGATCTGCAACTTTAGACCTAAAATCCAGGTCTGTAATCTAGACCTAGATCTGTAGATCAGACCTAGATAGATCTGAAGCCCGGAGCAGATTTAAAACCATCACAGATCCGGAGACCTGATCATTCGAATCAGGCCGTTTCTTTTTGCACAGATCTGGAAGCCTCTTTTTAGATCTATGGATCTTTTTGAGCTTTAATAGAACAAGCCTTGAAGCCTTTTTCTGTAAACTTCCAGATCTGGGTTTTTCCTGGGAGAGATCCGACAGCCGAGACGAAGATCGAAGGGTAGTTCGTTGCCGTCCCACGGATGGCGCCAATGTCGAAGCACGAAATGAATCTGACCTGATCCATGACGATGTTTCCACGGATTTTTGAGATGAACGAACCACGTCTGATCTTCTTCTCCTGCTGCTGGTGACCTGCGATGGCTTTTTGAGGGTGTGGAGGTGACTGCTAAGAAATCCTGAGGATCTCTTGTTTACAGACACAAAAAAGTGGTGGTGGCTCTTATTGAGCATAACCCCTTAATAAGGAGGTGGAGACCTCCTTATATAGAGAGTCTCATGGCCACCATCATGGTACCCTAATGGGCCTAGCCCAGTTAGGGTTACCTCCACAAAACCCCCTCAGCCCAATAACATTGTATTAGTCCATATAATAAAATAAGCCAAACATAATAAATTTAGGGTCGTAAAACCGGGTTTAGTACCATACCCCTACATTATTATTAGTCTGCAGATCAGATTTTGCTTCTTTATTCCTGCTACCTCAATAACTTATTCAATATTAATTAGATTTCTGTGGGATATCAAAGAGATAGGTGTTTGTTTCCTTTTACCACTTTATTATCAACTCACTAATTGCACGATTAATTAGGTTCTGGGTGGACTGGAATCTGTTTGGTATTTGTTTCAGTGTTGTCAGCCCAGATTGTCTTGAATAGTCAGTATACCGAGTCAGAAACTAGTGATTCTTCATCATCATCTGTTTTAAGACCTCAAATTCCATTTTCGATTGCTTCTTCGTCTACTAGTATTTTAACATTTCTAGTCAGTTAATAATTATTTCAATTTTTAATATTTAAAATAGATAAATCAATTTTGTTAGGCAGGACCTGGCAAAGGTTCAGTAACCCAAGCCACTAGTTCAAATTGGGTTGAGAGTTGGCTGAGATAAACGGTTTTACGTTTTAAAGAGCATTAGTTATGAGATTAAGAGACGATGTAACCAAACCTAAACATCTAAAACCTATTTAGAAAATAAAAGGCTAACCCATTACAATTATCAATCAGGTTTTAAATCGGTTCGAGGTCAAATATGTATAACCGGTTTCCAAGCAAGGGTGTCAATCGGTTCGGTTAATAACCGGTTTTGGTTCGGGACCGGTTAGCACAGGCTGTAGGCGTGCATCTAGGTATTGATTCTCACCCAATAAATTCATTATGAGGCGTCGGCTATTGAAGATGAGGAGTTCGATACACACTTACTTTTTTTTTTGAACAGCCGATACACACTTACTAATAATCAATCTATCAGTAATGATTGATTATTTAATATCGTTATGTAGATTTAGGTCTGATTAATTAGCTATTGCTCATTATTTTCAACTGTTTAGTGATACTGTAATTTGCTACTCTTGTTGTATTATTTGAATAATATTTGGTATCTAAGTGTAGCTGATTTGTGAGATAGGTTTTAAAGTTACATAACATTTAACTGATTACATGATTACTGTTATTATTATTATTATTATTATTATTATCTGATTTCAATTCTGAAAGTTGCAATGATCAGTTATATAAATGTATGATTTTTCTTGTGTCAGATATCAGGAAATAGGAATTAAGTAAATGGATGCTGCTTTGCCACGAGATAAGTTATCGTTAGAGTCCACTAATGAAGACAGTTCATCAGATTCTAGCACAAAGTAAGTTTTACCGGCACACACTGTAGGTTCAGATTACAATATATAATTAATTAAACTCGAGTCAAATTTGAAACTTTAGTATTGGATTGTGAATTGTTCTTGTCTGAGAATAATGGCACTGCACGAATATATATATATATATATATATATATATATATATATATATATATATATATATATATATCACACTTTTGCAGGGGGAAAATGCATGTGGTATTGGTATCAGCTGGAAGCTTCAATCCTCCTACATTCATGCATTTACGTCTCTTCGGTATGTGTTTCCGTCTGCTAGTTTTTGTCATTTGTTTGTCGTGTTTGAGAAATGGTTATTAGTGACTAATATTCAAACAGCTGCACAGTTTTTTCTTATAAGAATTAGAAGAAATTTATATTACATGTCACATATGCATTTATAGTTTTTAGTTTAACAATGCGAGTCAATAAACTACCGTGGTTTAAAGTTCAAGGAAATTGGACTAATATGTTTACAGCTCGGTCAATATAATTTGGATGTATGCTAATCTTATTTATTTTTATATGAATGCTTAGAATTGGCAAGGGATGCACTTAACTCAAAAGGGTTTCATGTTGTTGGAGGCTACATGTCACCTGTAAATGATGCATACAAGAAAAAGGTATTTACTTTCCTGTAACATTACATTCTCCGCACCTGAAAAAGAAGTTTTAGGACATTTAAAATGAAAAGGAAAACCTAATTTGCTTCATGTATTATTCGTACTCATAATAAACGTAGTTCATATCTCTCCTGCAATCAAATATTAAATAAATTCGACTGCAAGAGCCGAATTTTTTTTCTTTTCTCAGGGTCTCTTACCAGCTGAACACCGTATCTCAATGTGTCAACTCGCTTGCAAAAGTTCTGACTTCATAATGGTGGATACTTGGGAGGTATGCCCCCCCCTCTCTCTCTCACACACACACACGCGCGCACGCGCACACACACAAAGTGGTTAAAAGCTTTGAAAACAATTCTGAATGCTTAAGAATTTGATGTAGTAAAGTTGAATTGACAATGGTAAGTGGACAAACATGTCAGTCTTCAGTGTAGTCACTGCAATGTACTTTTAGGACTAAACATAGAACACATCCATTTTTATTGAACAGAACACGTGTGGTTTTGATTCTTGTTTCTTTGAAATGAGGAACTTTCGTATAAAGCCCTCAGCTTATTTTTTTTCTCTTATGTTTATTGATGCAGAAATATTTATTTGTGTTAGGCAAATCAAAGTTCATATCAGCGATCATTGACTGTGTTATCAAGAATCAGGAGCTTCTTTTGTGATAATGGGCTGATACCTAGTGGTATGCTAGTTTTGCTTGTTCCTTAACTTGCCAAAATAACTTAATAATATGTACTATTGTTTTGACCAAATTGTCTTTTCCAAAACTATTATATCTATCAAGTATAATGTCCAAAATGCCCCTCCAAAAGCAACTAAAAGCACCAAATTGAAGCTTTTAGGTGCTTTTGGAGGGGCATTTTGGACATTTTGCCCCTCCAAAAAGCAAAAAGCAAAAAATATAAGCACTCCCAAACATGCCCTAAGAAGGTTTAAGATTGAAATATCTCTTGCTATAAACACTAATTTTGTTCATGCAATTGTAGCATTATTAAGGGTTATGCTTGTTTGCGGCTCTGATCTGCTAGAATCTTTTGCTAGACCTGGAGTTTGGATACCTGAACAGGTAAAATTCTTCTGCATTATTATGCTCTTTTGTGGGGATGATATTAATTGGATAATCGTGAAACAGTTAATAAAAGTTGGTGATTGTTAGATAATCTTACACTAATTGTTTTCCTAACTCTGATTATCTTGACTCCAAACAAGCAGAAAATCATAATCATAATAAGTTAATAACTATTTGCCAAACATTGTTGTAATAATAGACACACATCTGTACGAGATTACAAATTCATGATTTTTATGACCATCTGTTCGTTTCAGGTTAGGACTATATTCAGAGACTATGGTGTGGTTTGTATCCGCAGAGAAGGTCAAGACGTTGGAAAAATCATCTCAAGTGATGAAATCTTGACGGAGTACAAGGTAAACCAACTGGCATTCTGTCACTACTAGGGGTGCAAACGAGCCGAGCTGCTCATGAGCTACTCGAGATCGGATTGATAAAAAACTCGAAACGAGCCAAGTTTTTTTGAGCCCGAGCCTTAAGTAAAGCTTGTATAGTTATCAAGCTCGAGCTCGAACTTAAGATGGTTAGTTCGTTTAGGCTTGTCGAGCCTTAACGAGCCGAGTGTATTTTTTCACACTGCATAGCCGAGCTCGAGTCGAGCTTTGACTCGTTTAAGGTACTACACGAGCTTTGACTCGTTTAAGGTACTACACGAGCTTGAGCCGAGCTTAGGTTTGTTGAAGGTTTTTCTCAAAATAAAAAACTAAACGAAAGCGTATGTAAACGAATTGGAAAATATTAAACGAGTTGGGCCCGAGCTTGAAATAATAACTCACGACCCGATCTTGGGCTTGGCTTGGCTTGTTTATAGATAGACTCGCTAGTCGCTACTCATTTAAATACCTTTTATGTGACGTATTTCATCATATTAAAAGGAGATTCAGTCAAGAACCATCCATTAATAGTAACCAAACGAACCACATTTTAGTCGTTGGATCATATTTCAATTAATGACTGATATCTCCCTCTATTCAGGAGCGTTTTAATGCTTATCATTTGAACTCACCCGTTAAGATATTAATAATGTTCTTTTATTAATCTTGCAGAGTAATATTGAGGTGGTGGATGAAATAGTGCCAAACCGCATTAGTTCAACTATAGTTAGGTAGTCATTAAATTGTATACTGTCGTTTCTATTTTTCGCTCTTAACACGCACAACTTAATTATTTAACAATGTTTGTTTATGTAACTACAGAGATTGCGTTTCACGGGGTTTGTCGGTGACATATTTGACGTCTGATGAAGTTATCGACTACATTAAACGAAACCAACTTTATACCAACACTGCATCTTGACCGGAAGGAAGCTTGTTAGGTGGTTATATTCCTTTAAATAATTCTAATGTGGTTGCTTTAAGTTAATCTTCTATAGAATTAGTGTTTTTTGGGTTTCGATTTGGTTTTTGATAAACTATGTATTGTAACTGTGTTTAGTAGAGTAAAATTATTACATTTGTATAAACTGAACTTTATCACTTTTACTGTTTTATTTGATGGAAGGCTTGAACAAATAATGAATTACTTGTAGTTATTTTTAATTTTAATATTTTCAAACTACATATACATATAATTACAACAAACATTAATTTCCAGGCATTTTGATTTAAGCAATTTCTTGATTTACGTTTGTTATAGAAAATACAATGTTCAGTTTTGATAAAAATTTCAAAATGTAAAGTGCAATTTTGACAATATATTTATTTAACTTTGTACAATGTATAATCTAGTAAGATAATTCAATATAGAACGAATAATATATAGAGAATTCTAAATAAACATTTAAACGTTTTAAAACATGTATATTACTAAAAACGATAAGTTCAATTTTGATAACGTATATCATTTTAGTATAAGGTACGACGTATAATTTGTTAAGAAGGAGACGCATTACCAATTATAAACATAAAATTGCAAAAAACAAACATTTTAAGCATTATAATGTCTCGAAAGTAAAACTCCGATCCACGCTCCTCTTAGAGGGAAAAAACGCTCATCTTTCCTCCTTACAGGGACTTTTTATGAGTAAATGTGTTTCTCATCTCTCTCTTCTTCATGTCAGCTCATCAATCACATCTTCTCCCTTCTTCTTCACGTCAACTAAAAAAACTATTATTGTCTGCATTTCTTATCCTTAGTAATAAATCATAATCCTAGTATTGTAATTCTAACTCCAACCGAATCTAAAAACAAAAACACTAAATACAAAATTAAATACATCTTGACTAATCAACATATTTTTAAGAAAGTAAATAAAAATGATAGATTCGGATACAAACATACATTTTCCATTATATTCCAGACTCAAGTGTCATTAATATATCGGCTTATTATTTATTATTATACAAATACATATACAAAATGAATAATAAAATTTAGGGTTTTTGTAATCGATCCAATCTTCAAGTTCTGGTAAGCTCCTTCCAATTTCACCCATCAATAAAATCTAACTTCTTCTATCATTCCAATTTCATGATTACTTGGTTTTAGTTACTTCAATTAATTAAGCCCTAGAAATTGTAAATGATGGATCAAAACGAAGCCATAGGCGCCGTCGTGGACGAGGGGTTTCTTGGGGAAGAAGATGATGAGGATTACGAGGATTTGTATAACGATGTTAATGTTGGTGATGGCTTTCTTCAGTCTGTCAAAAAAAATCAAGATTTAGGGTTTAACAATCAGGATGAACTTGAAAAGAAGCCCGAACCGGTTCCGGGTTCGCAAGCGGTGCAGCGTTCGGAAGCGGTGGATGATGCTGCGGCCCGGGAAGGTAAAAGCAATGATCTTGTTTCTAGTAAAGGTAATTTGAGTATAGGGTTAGGAGGAAATGAGGGTTCCGGTGGTCTTAGAGTTGAGTTAGGGCAGGCGTTGGTTAAAGTCGGTGAATTGGAAAGTGGGCCCATGAATAATAATAATAATAATGGTATGCAAAACATAGGGATGGGACAACAACAGCAGCAGCAGCAGCAGCAGCCTCAACGTGTTGAGGCTGCAAATACTGGTGGTGATGGTTTAGCTGCACACGGAAGTGGAAATGGTTACGGAAATGGTGGTGGGATGGGCATGGCTGGTGGTGGTGGCGGTGGCGGTGGGGGGACGGTGCTTTTTGTGGGAGATTTGCATTGGTGGACGACTGATGCGGAGCTTGAGTCGGAGCTTTGCAAGTATGGTCATGTGAAGGAGGTTAAGTTCTTTGATGAGAAAGCTAGTGGGAAGTCGAAAGGGTATTGTCAAGTGGAGTTTTATGATCCGTCGGCTGCGACAGCTTGTAAGGAGGGAATGAACGGGCATGTGTTTAACGGTCGTCCGTGTGTTGTTGCGTTCGCGTCGCCGTTTAGTGTTAAACGGATGGGTGAAGCGCAGGTTAATAGGAATCAACAGATGGCTCAGGGTTCTGCAGCTCAAGCTAAGAGGGGACCGGGAGATACGCCTGCTAAACCGGGTGGTAACAATATGCCTGCTGGCGGGAGTTTTCAAGGTGGTGGCGGTGGTGGTGATAATAACAGAGGATTTGGAAGAGGGAATTGGGGTAGAGGTAATGGTCAAGGTGGGATGGGTGGGCGTGGGCCCGGTGGACGAGGTGGGATGGGCGGACGTGGCGGGATGGGTGGGCGTGGTATGATGGGAAATGGGTTTGGGCCACTACCTATGATGCATCCGATGGGTCAAGGGTTTGATCCTTCTTTTGGAGGCCCAATGGGTCGGATGGGAAGTTATGGTGGTTTTCCTGGTACGCCGACACCTCCATTTTCGGGTATGCTACCTTCCTTCCCGCCAGGATTACCGGGGTTGGCACCCCATGTTAACCCGGCGTTCTTTGGGAGAGGAATTCCTATGAACGGAATGGGTATGATGCCAACGGGTGGTGCTGATGGGCCCACCATGGGAATGTGGTCAGACCCGAACATGGCTGGGTGGGGTGGTGATGAACATGGTGGCAGGGTAGGCGAGTCTAGTTACGGTGAAGAAGCCGGTTCTGATCAACAGTACGGTGAAGGTAGTCAGGATAGAGGAACTTGGCCCAATCCAGCAAAAGAAAAGGATAGAGATCATGAACACGGGTATGAGCGAGACCCACCAAGAGAAAAAGACGTGGTTTATGAAGACGAGTGGCCTGAAAGAAGGCATCGAGACGAGAGGGATCGTGACCGGGAGCGGTCACGTGATCGTGACAGGGAAAGGGGCAGGGACCGTGAACGGTCACGTGACCGGGATCGTGGTAAGGGCCGCCATAGGGATGAAAGGGACAAATATGCTGATCACCACCACAGGTACAGAGAGGTTGAACCAGAGTATGATGATGAGTGGGACCGTGGGCGGTCTTCGCGGGCCCACGGGAAATCAAGAATGGCTCAAGAGGATGAACACAGGTCTAGATCTAGGGATGCTGACTATGGGAAGAAGCGGCGTGTGACTGCAGAATGACAATTATTCTCTATATCAAGTTGGTGAATGTGGTCTTCTTTGAAAATGTAAGATACCAACTTTATACTTTATCGGTTATAATATTATAAGCTTGCTGATAGGTTTATTTTACGCTTTCTTTACATTTAGTGAAAACTTGTCATCTTATTATTATGTTATCACATAATAAATCATAAATGTATGAGGCTGCTTCTGATAGTTTTTTAGCATTGGTAGGTTTGATAGGGAATTGAAGCTGTTTCAGAGTTGCGTTTGCTTTTGAGATGCAAAAGAGCCCCGGGGTTTGAGCTACGGATATACAAGTGGAACATTGTGTCATCTTATTAATTAGAGTATGTTTGGAATTATCATGTATTTGAAACTATGTTGTGGCTTATGTTTGTTTGCCGATTAACCTAGACTATATGCTGTGTTTGAATGTGAGTTGTGTTAGGATTTTCGCAGCTTGTTTTGGAGGATTAACCTCCCTTTCTGGGTTGTTGTTTTGTATGTATTTTTTTGTTGTATTTTTCGTTCATTTTCTGTATCTGTATGTATATATGATGCCGGCTTGTGGCTCTTAGGTCTGTAGAGAGTAGTGACTAGGCTTAACCGACCACATTGGAATCCCATGGTGTACATTTGGTCAACCACAGTATGTATATCTTGATACAGATAATCAATCCGACTGTTGATTATATTGCTTTTTAAGTTTTAAACTGTCTGCTATAGTTTTATAAATCTGGTCCGAAGTTTATCTGGCAAACAGGCGGGTCAGATAATGTTGGACGGGACAACAAGTCAGAAATGGTCATTCTGGTTTGGGTCAGAATGAGTTTTGTTTTGACAAATATAAGTATTGGTCAAAAAGGTTCTGGCGAGTTGAACGGAAGTCCTTTTTAAGTCTGGGAATGCAAATATCAACATTTTTTATACATAGGAACGTAACAGAGTTTATATAGATAATGTCTAGTGTGTACCTATCCATGCAATAAACTCTTGTATCTCGAGTCTTGACCACAGTTCTGACATGATCCTATTAGTGGTGAGATAGTTTATTTCTCTCCTCCTCGTCGTACTCAATAAATCCCACCAATAGCAAAACTATGGTAGGGTCTGAGAAGAGTAAGATGTAAGCAGTCTTACCTCTACCTTTTAGGAATAGAGAGGCTGCGTTCAGTGAGACCTCTGGCTCAATAGTAGTTTTGCATCAAGCCTTGGATATAAGACACATAACACACAACGATCGAGACATCGGCCAATTGGTGCATGTACCATTGTCTTTCGGTCATCAATGCCACTACATGATGCCTGATTAACCTTCCACCACTTTTAACGTTATTTTCACGAGATTAGTAAAATGACGTCAAAATGTGCAATTTCATTTAGCCCACCCGAGGGTTCACACAGATGGTTTATTTCTCTGTATTTGTATAATTTATTAACAAACTTGACTGTTTATATCAAAATAATATGCTTATAGTTTGTTCAATTTCACAACTGATCTAGATTTTATGGTTAGCTAATGAGAACATCAAAGCATGTAAAAATGGTCAGCCTATGTATTGTGATCATTACTGTTAAACAACCTTTTAGATAATCATAGAGAACAAGGTACTTGATATTTTTCGAACACCCATTGCTCATTGTTTAGTACTCTCGCCTTTAGTTGGTTAAACGTTGGAAATTACTACCAAAAAACTTAGCACTATCTAGAAAGGGGTCGTACACGATGCACAACCAATTATCATCATTTACACAACCCTGAATGAAAGTTTAACCTTATAAATTAGGCATGAACACAGACAACACAAGCATTTGCGTCTAAACATATAAACCATCAACGGGTCAAATTATGAGAACATACAGGCAAATTATCCCATAACTTACACTATCATTACATGTATTATGCATAAAAAGCAGAACTACCATTTACCACTGTACTTCTACTCTTCTTCTACCTCTACAGTGAACACCCTAATCGAATAACTAACATTAAGTTACATGCTTATACCACAAGCAACAAGAAAAACAAAAACCTAGTGAAACGAAAACGGTTTTTTCTGCATGCTCAGGCCTTGACCTCTTGCCCAGATGCTTCTTTTCCAGCAGCTTCCTCGTCATCCTCATCGTCTTCAGCTTCATCAGCTATCTTGGTTAACTCTTCCTGGATCATGAACTTTATGGATGCCTTTCTTGATGTCAGATCTGTATCAAATCTCTTAGCTGACACAAAAACATTACAAACAATAGAATTAAAGCCCATATTGACCGACCTATTTTTAAATAGATCGTCAAAATTGCCACATCCACTAATAAATTAAGGAATAGAGGATGCTTACCGAGCAGCTTGACAATATCAGTAAAGGTTGCCTGCAAAACACAAACAATGCAAAACTTGTAAGAGAGACATACTGGATTTTATATACATTGCATCAAACTCGAACCCTAACGAAATGCAAGATGTATCATGGAACAACCATGTGTGTTATTCTCTTTTACAACTAATTATTTTCTTAGAAAAAGAGGTGTTTCGTAATAATATCACCCACAAATTTTGAAACCTGACAAATCATTATGTGAAATCTTGTTTCTTTGCAATGATTGAACATTTTTGGTAACAGATTCTCACCGTATTGAAGTCAACTTCCTTAAAGATCCCACAGATTGCAGTTCTAAGGTCACCATCACTTATCTTCTGTTTTTCTGATTTAGGCTTCTCTTTCTCTTTCGCCGTCCTTTTCCCTTTGTTAAAAAAGTAATTATCAGCATATAATGAATCACTATATATCTTTAGATAATTATTTGTTACTGACTGATTAGCCTAGCGCCACATTTGACCCAAACCCGTTTTCCCAACCGCCCATTTTGCCATCTCTAATAATTATGGTTAAGAAAAGAGAGAAACATGTGGTACCATTTTTCTCTTTTACTGCATCTCTCTTGTTCTTCCTTGAGAAAGTCTTTGTACCAGAATCAGTTTGATCCGCAACTTGAGAACCACTTATGAATGATTTAACTGGTTTCATCTTTTGAGGTGAGCTGCTAGTCTTTTTGGGTGTAATAACTTCTTTCTTCTCTTTAGGTTTTACACCCGATTCCTTTTTGGAAGATTTAGGTTTGGTTGAACTTCTTTTGCGTTTCTTACTACTTTCCTCTTCAGATTCAGATTCAGGTTCAGGTTCAGACACATCTTCACTTGCAATATCCCCTGATTTCTCATCCTCAGATTTCTCAGTAGCACCGTTCACATCTTCATCGTCTTTTTCATCTTCATCACTCTCTTCTTCTGCATCATTAGGTCTGGCCGCCCTCTTCTTATCCTCTTCAGAAAGGCTTTTAGTTTTCTGCTTCTTCACAAACAAATTATGATGTAAACTATTGTGCTCGCCTAAACATGATTATGATTTATAACTATTGTTATCAGAGATCTTATATTCTATAAGAGGTACCTTAGATGAGCCTTTTGAAGGTGTAGCCTCAGGGGTAGATGTGCTATTCTTGCTTTCACTCTTTCGCTTTTTACCTTTGGTTGACTGCATAACATGACATATTATAAGCAGGAACTGATAAGAGTTAAAAAAAAATTTAAACATAAAAGCTTAAATGCAAACCTGCTCTATCTCTGCAAGCAGCTCACTAGTTGTGGCATGAGGAGTCAACATAAAATCGATCAGCTTTACCACAATATCTTCCTGTTAGCAACACATACATGATGCCATACTATGTTAACAAGAATATATAAACTTCAAAATTAATTCAACTTCAAGGTAAATCTTTTTTTTTACTTAAATTGGTAATTGCATTCAAGAAAGAGTGTGTTGATTTCTAAAAGAAACGTTGAGTCAGGATTAGGGGAAAAGCCACAAAATTGAAAATGTTTGTTTTTAATACAATTACGCGTCCTCGAAGAATTGCATCAGCAACTATTTGATAAATAATCTGCATTAAAAGTTTATAAAAGAACCATACGGTAGCTAAACAAACCTTATTAGCACTGCTGACTGTCATGTCAAATATATCACAGAACTCCAAGAGTTTCTCTTTATTGAGCTTGTCAAGCTTTTCTTTAACTTTTAATTTATGCTTTTCCTGCAATGACAGTATATGTATCACAACCATACATGTCAGGTATTTATATCATGCATAATTTTCTAATGGAATCATATAGTGACACACATCTCTGAACTACTATGAGTTTGAATGTCAATTCATCTATTTTTTTAATCTTATTGTTCTATTTATTTTTCTCTACAAATACATGCTTGTCATACCTTGTAAATTTTTGAAATTTAACCAGTGAGAAAATAAAACCAACAATTTACTGTTAGATAAAATGATTATTACCTCATTTTCAGGCCAGACAAAGCCAGAAAACTGCAAGATATTACTCTTGACCTGCGCGGCCTGCAATTTGAATCGAAAGCTTAATATTAGGTATCCACACATTTATAGTAGCTCACCAAAAGAATAAAACCAAGATCAAAACATAGCAGGATTTAGTGTAAGCCCGGAAAGTACACAAGAACATCACAGAAAATGAGAGCTTATATACAGATAAAAGCTATTAAAAAATGCTTACAAAGTCCATACATACAGAAAGCTATTCATGTATGTGTATCACTAACTACAATTAATCAGCATGATTCAAACCACCAATGTTGGGGGGTTTCTACTTCGTCAATATAAACATTAAGCATAAAAAAAGC
The DNA here is from genome assembly GCF_021521415.1 of Bidens hawaiensis. Lineage (NCBI taxonomy): Eukaryota > Viridiplantae > Streptophyta > Magnoliopsida > Asterales > Asteraceae > Bidens > Bidens hawaiensis. The sequence goes on from NW_027505224.1 coordinate 40,584, forward strand.
ATACCAAAGAGAATAAAAAAAATAACACCACTAGATAAATCATACAGATTCATAGATATTCATGAGCTGAAGTTCAATTACCTTTCCTCTTCTTCCAAATAAAATAGTATGGAGCAGTTTGAGATTGTCATCAACCACCTTCTTCTTTGATAGCTTGTATGAAACTGAAAAGTAATATAGGATTTAGACAGAAAACCCAAGATATGCAAGATATGAAAAGTATATACACACATGTATAGTTAAGGTTAGTGGCTTTGTACACATATAAAAATGGTATTGTTAGGTTTATGTTAAAAAATGATGTACCAATTAACCTCACTATCCATAGCTCTATAACTTACCATTAGTGTTAATATTGAAGCCCTAACAAGTGACTAAATCAATTCAACTTCACTTCATTAAGCAATTTGTTTATTTATGAGATAGCATACATTAAGTTATACAAAAGCATATCTTTTATGTTTTATGTCACTTTAGATCAAAAGTTTTCTTGACAGCAAATCAAGGGGTGTTTGATGCAATAAGGAAATGGAAAACAAATATAAGAAATTGAAAACATAAGACAATACCATTTGGAATATCTTTCAGTACTGTACCACGACCCTGCACGTCATTATAACAACAATAAATCAGTAAAAGCAGAGAGATTTAATCGAGTTATTTAAATCCGAACAACAACAGTTTTGAAATTCTAAACAAAAACAATAACCTTTAATATATGGAATTCCTTAGCGGCGTCATTCTCAATGACAGCAACCAGTCGTTCTACAGATTTCCGTGCCCGTACAGGACGTTCAATTGTAGGAGCAACAGGAGTTGTCTGTTCCTTTACTTTTTTCGTGCGGTTTCTTTTCTTTTCACCACCCTTCTTTTTTGCACCTTTTTTTGATCCCTTCTCCTTTGGGGTCTCTTCTTCTTCTTTTGAATCATCAGCTTCTATATTATTATTACTATCAGTCTCCTTGTTTGCATCTTTCTTGCCATCAACTTCCATTGGCTCATCCTCAGGTTCATCATTTCCTTTATTTCCCTCTCCTTCATTATCTTTCACCTCTGCTTCTTCATTAACTTCATCTTCCTTAATTTTATCATTCTCATTATCCTTTACATCTACCTTCATCTTTTCAACAGCCTCCTTTTTCCCATTCACATCATTGGCTGCTTTATCTGAAGAGACAGTCCCGTTCTCCACCGTCTCTGCAACTTCAGAAGTCGCACCTTCTCCCCCCATAACTGAACATTTTATCACAAAAAGTTAATTAAAAGCTCATCAAGAGTCAACACTCAACCAGGCAAGTTCAGTAAAACTATAAAACTAGTCACCTTTAACAAATTAATAACATCAGCCACATGCAACAAAACACAAACAGCAAAAAGCTGCCTAATAACTAAATCCTTAAAGACAAACCCTAAATATCATAAACGGAACGAAAATGTGCACTTCAGCTAAAATACACATGCATTGATCTACATACACAGTTGCAAGTCGCACATACAATGATCTCAGATCAACACATGCACATACATAGCTGTGTTTGAGTCCGCAATACACATTCCTGCCATTTATAAACACAAATGTGCATTCAAGTTATGCCTTTATATAGTTTCAAAACAACGAAATGTTCTTGGAACAAAAACAAAGCCCAAAATCACCTACTTCGAACAGATGACCTCCTGTATGAGCATCAACCATGCAAAACAGATCATAAAAAAAGATATAGAGCCCGTGCAATTAGAATTCTCTGCTTCTGACCACCACTCAAATTTAGCCCCGCTTACCGATATCTGTTTGATCACCAAACGAAATAACTTCAAGGTCTTTCATCAAAGAACATGCTTGTACAGTCTCGTCATACCTCTCCCTATTCATCTACCTACCAAACAAGATATTATCTTCAATCTTCCCACTTTGTATCCACGGTGATTGAGATACATATGCCTTTGATCCTTCTACTTTTACACTTCCTGATATAAATTCAGAGTAAATCAAGGTATGCAGGTTGCTGTTTGTGGCATTGTTGGGTCAGGGAAGCGTAAAAGTAGAAGGATCAAAGGCACATGTCTTTCAATCTCCATGGTTACAAAGTGAGAAGATTGAAGATAATATCTTGTTTGGTAGGCAGATGGATAGAGAAAGGTATGAAAAGCTTCTAGAAGCATAATCCTTGAAGAAAGATCTTGAAATTCTATTGTTTGGTGATCAAAAAGTTGTCAGTGAAAGCAGGGACTAAATTTGAGTGGTGGACAGAAGCAGAGAATTAAAAATTGCACGGGTTCTATATCAAGATTCCGATTTTTATCTTTTGATGATTATGCTCATTCGGGAAGTCATCTTTTCAAGGAACCTGATTTTGGGTTATGTTTTTTGTTTTAAAAAGTTTTTGTAATTTTGAGAGTATTGCATAGCTTGAATGCACATTATGTGTTTTAAAATAACACGAATGCGTCTTGCACCTTCTTCCCCACTATAACTAAACATTTTACCACAAACGGTTAACTAAAACCTCATAATAAGTCAAACTCAACCAGCAACTTCAGTAAAACTATTATAAAACCAGTCACCTTTATCAAACTGAATAACATACGCCACATGCATCAACAACACTCAAGCAGCGAAAAGCTGTGTAAATAACCAAGTCCGAAAAGAGAAACCCTAAATATCATAAACCGAGCGAAAACGTGCACTTGAGCTGAACTACACAACACATGCATTGATCCACATACACATACACAGTTACAAGTAGCAAATACAATGATTTCAGATCAACATATGCACATATATAACAAGGAAACAATTCAACAAAACCCTAACTAGAATAATAATAGAGTTCAAACGTATTAGCATCAAATTAAACCACGTGCCGTTGCAAATTAATAACTAATACAAGTAAATTTGAATAAAACGTACATGAATTAGGGCTGAGTTAAAGGTTTTTGGAGAGAAATTGGTTGTAGCGTTGAGAGTGAAGTGTGTGCGTGTGTGTGTTCGGACTTGAAAGACGGAATTTAAAAGCAGTTAATTAATTAATTAGTGCCATGTCACCGGTGGTGAACGGGTGAGATGTGATTGATATAGAAAACGGACGGTGGATGTGACCGGCAACCGGAGCATCTACTCAACTTCCCGTTGTTGAGTGTTGACTTGTTTAACAAGTGTGTGTATGATTTGTGCTTCACTGACTGCACTCACGTGTTGTTTGCCATATCCAAACTACAAAATGCTTAGCTGCCTAGTGATCTTCTATTCTTTTTTTATTTTTATTTTTTTTTGTTTCTAATGACCAACCAAACAATTTATTGGGGAATGTTAACGTACAAATGAAATTAACGTGCTAAACGTGAGAATCAAGTAGAATAATTATATATACAAGTAGAGTAGTTATGTACTTACATCATAGAGTAATTACATAATTACTCTACTTGTATATATAATTACTCTACTTGATTCTCATGTTTAGCACGATAATTTCATTTGTATTTGTTTATTATACACGCAAACTAGCAAGATGCTAGAAACGACGTGTCCACCAATAAAATGAAGAAACACCATTACAACTTCACCCAATATTCATATCTCTTCCGTTATATCCTTACATTCGATTAAAAAAATAAAAATACACTACCTTTTTTATGTCAAACCTAGCCCCTTAGACCTATTATTTCTTACCCGCAAGAAACTTGGTGCTTTTATTTCACTAATCGTGCTGCTTATGGATGCCGGTTTTCTTTCGGACACCACTAAATTTCTCAGTGTCCAAATACACCAAATCATCGTCAAGCACACCGCATGAAACGCCTTCGTCCTTTTTTTCGATAGTGAGAAGTATTTATACAATTCCAATAAATCATGAGTTGAGAAAGCATAGATAGACGGTACGTTACACCAAGTAGCAATAATGCTCCAAACCGATTGCGCAAATTGACAGGACACAAAGAGACGCTCTGCCGACTCCACTTCCTCCTCACAAATCGGGCAAACCATCGACACAACCATCACACCACGTTTAGCCAAAGCAAATAACACCGGTATTCTTTTCATTTCCGCTCTTCACGCTAAAAACCCCACCCTTTTTGGTACAAAATTGTTCCATTCCACGACATAATTATTCCTCACACCTACGTTTGTTGCAAACAGTTGTTTTAAGCTCCAAACTAAGAATGTTCCACCATCATGGCATCATGAATATACAAGCAATTAAGATAAAACATAATAATATAGGATGCAGGCAAAATACAAAAAAACAATAAAATACTACTGTATATAGTTTAAGTATTTATTTAGTTATTTTTTATCTTGAAATTAATATTTAATAGTTACCAATTAAAAATAAATGGTAATAAACGATTTTAAGAATTTTGTTGTTTTAAATTGTGAGATGACAAGTGAAAAAACTTGTAAGTTTCATTAGAGAGTATAAATTGTAATTATAATTATAGTTATATTATATAATATTATGTTAATCAGATGAGTGTAGTGTTTAATTAATGTCTTTGTTGGTTATTTCAAAATGATTGGAAGATTTAAATTCTGTATATGTGCTTAGTGGCGGACCTAGAAACTTTTCCATTGACGCACGAATTTGTAGGGGTTGGATGGGTTAATATTAATTAAACGAAAATGGTTTGATTTGGGTTGGGTCGAATAGGATCACATAATAAATAAATAAAACAAAATTAATTTCAAATACACAATACAAATACGTCAATTGTTATTAGAAATCACTAATAAAAACACAATATCTCTTAACAAATTTAATAAACGTAGACACTTGCTCTATACGAATTTCTTTTTGTTATAGAAACATAGCCGTTGCACTTATTGGCGAAACAAGAAAACATCTAACTTTTTATTAACAATTTAATCTTTTTATAAATAAAATTGTTATTAGGATTTTACTATTACTTTAGGTAGTATTTAACAAACTAATGAACGTGGACATTTGATTTGAGTTTTCTGTTTTGTCAAACATCGTTTCAAAAAGACATGTATACATGATAAAGAACCAGATGCTAGTCCCCCGCGTGTTACATGAAGGCCATAATGATATGTTTTACAAACTAGCGGATCGCCATAAATCAAATATTAGCGCTAAAGTTATACGCAGATGTCATTGACACACAATGTCATAACTTCTAAAAAAATCTACACTGTTAATGTATAATCACAATCATTTTATAACTGCAACCAAATAAAGTACCATTTGATTCCTTTAGCAACCAACTTTCAACACACATCATCCGCATTCAAAGCTTCCAATATGCTTGCATGTAGCCGGCTACAATGAGGACTTCCAATATGCTTGCATGTATAGGGTGCTTCAAACCATTTGTCTTCCACCATGCTGTAGTATATCAAGATTAAGTTTGGTGAACAAGCTGCTCTTCAATGTAATATTTATTTAACCTCCAAAAACCAACAAGAATATAAAAATTAGTCATACCTGCAAGGTTCTAACTGCTGGAACTGGATCTCATGCTATACTCAGCAACAAGCTTTGCAAACGAGGACGATTTATCTTCCAGCAACTTTGTTGGGGAATCATATTCGTCAATCAGACCTGCATACCGAACAAAAATAAATTACTTACATTGTTTTTAACCCATGACATAAAGGACACCAAAGTTTATAAACAAACCCTGTTCTAGAACCAAGACCATGTCACTATCGAGCACAGAGGTAATACGATGCGCGATCATTATCACAGTGGAGTTGGTAAAGTGATTCCCTAGTGTTTGCTGAATCATTCCATCAGTTGCAGTGTCGACTGATGCGGTAGCCTCGTCAAGTACTAAGACTTTGGTCCTTTTAAGTAACACACGCCGAGACAGACCAGTTGCCTTTGACCAACGCTCCAGTTCTCTCCATTCTCGGTAACTATGAAGTTTAATTTTTAAAGTTAAATATAAGAAAAAGAACTGATGCAAAGACTATGAGCCATACCTGGTGAGTCAAGCTTCCCTTCTTTACTCCTTACTTCGTCGCCAAGTTGGCACTTATCAAGAGCCTGAATTAACAAATATAGTTAAGTTAAATTATACTATTATAGCACCATAATAACAGTTTGAATGCATTCAAATGGATATTTTGTAATTTAACTACCTCCCAAATCTGATCATCTGTGTACTCTTCAAGGGGATCCAAGTTGCTTCGGATAGTCCCCTCAAACATGGTTGGATCTTGAGGAATTATGCTCAATCTTGAACGAAGATCATGAAGTCCGATCATAGATATGTTGATTCCATCTATCAGAATCTGTCCAGCTGCTGGCTCCACAAGGCGGAAGAGTGTTTGTATCAAAGTCGACTTACCACTTCCGGTTCTTCCCACAATCCCACTTTTCTTTCCACCACTGAAAGTGCACGTAATGCCTCGCAACACAAGTGGCAAATGTGGTGCATACCGAACCTTCCAAAAAAATTAAAGCCATTAAAATCAATCATTAATGCTGTAAAAGTAAAATAGCTAACAAACAAGTGTATGATTTAAGACTTTAAGTACCTCCAAATGCTGTATATCAACTTCACCCTGTGATGGCCATTGATCATCAGGCCTATTTGATTCTATAACAAGAGGTGGCTCACTCGGAATAGACGAGTACTGAAATATTCTTTCAACTGAAATAATCTTGTCTTCAAGGTTGGTAAGAGCGTATAATATCCATCCTTGCAGATTACTTAAAGAAAGCCCGTAAGTAACAGCCATTCCCGCAATACCTTGAGCATATAAAAACAGAAGCTTCTGTCAATCAAGTATTCTTCATTGTAGATCAATATAGTATGCATAAAGAAAGAACAACAACTTACTTGGATCGATGGTTCCCTCGGGGATCAAAATCAAAAAAGTTAAAAATGCAGCAAAGGTTAAACAAGACAGCATATCTAGACAAAATCCTAACCATTCCTTAGCTGCAGTAAGATGAAACTTCGGCCTTGAAAAATCATCATTTAATTTCAGATTAACGTTCTGGAATCTGGATTGTTGATCAAAACTCCTGATGGTTGTTGATCCTGATATTGTTTCAGCAAAGGACCTTTGCAAACTCCAGCTAGCCTTGCCATTTCTCGTGCTGAAGGCAAGTAATAATACTGCATCCAGATGCACAATCCTGCAACCAGAACAAATATGATGACCACCTCCCAAGCTGCCTGTGACATTACTGCAACGACACCAAGAATCTGAACGACAGCAAATACAAGTGATCCAAATTGGTCAGGAACATCCAAATCCACCATACTTTGGTCTGTAGATGCCTATAAATATAAAAACTTAACAACATTAGCATAATTGCAAAATCTGAAATGTTTTTTCATATTAACAATGAGAATACAATTGCTTACTCTAGTTAGTATTCGTCCGCTTGGAGTAGAGTCGAAGAAAGACATGGATGACCGGAAAATCGCCAAGTGCATTTTGCGGAAGAGAACAGTAGCTGCCTTATATGAAAAGGTTGCAACAAGCAAGCCTCTAGCAAGTATGCACAGTGAGCATCCGACTGCTAAAGCTGCATAAACAATTATCAAGGTTGAGCCTGTGACCGAGGCGGGATCACTTGGTGACCCTGAAGATGCCCAAGCCATCCAGTAATTGCTTACGATCTCTAGTGTTTGGAAGAGACCTTGTGTCAATATTATGAATGGTACTAGTGCACCACCATAAGCCGTTGTCAGGTATTTCCAGTAGACCGAGAAGCCGACTCTTCCTTTTTCCCGTTCTTCTTCTTGAACAAGTTGCGCTTTTGAACCCGAGGAATTGTCTGATTTGACATTTTGGCCATCGCTTGAGTTCTTCTTGGAACTACCTGCTTGTTCTTGAACAGTTGTCTCCTTGGAATCAATGGCTGATAATGCTTCTTTATGTGCTCCTACAAGGTCCATAAAATCGCTTCCTGACTTGAGGATATCATCATACTTTCCGGCCTGTGTAATTCTTCCGTCTCTTAAAACCTGATTGTGATGACAACATATTACACAACTGGACTTTAACATATATGAAACAATGGATCGCCAAAAATATATTAACTTCAAACAACCATGATCTTTTTTACCTAAGTGGAGTTACCAGTTACCACGCATTTGACCATTTTGGCCCTAATATCTAGGGGTGCAAACTAGCCGAGACGAGCCCGAGCTCAACTAGGCTCGAGCTCGGCTCGTTTAACTTACACAAAGCCGAGCTCGTTTCGAGCTCTATTTTCAAAGCTCGAGCTCAGCTTGTGAGTAGATTTTCAAGCTCAAGCTCGGCTCGGGCTCGGCTCATTTACTTTTTATCAATTATTTTTTATATAATTATAATTATTTATATATATTTTTTATTATAAGTTTATGAATAATATAATATATATTATTTGGTTATTCTTATTTGTTTTCTCATAACATTATATATATTAATCAATAATTATTAAATATATATTTTAAAAAATTATAATTAGCTTGCGAGCCGGCTCGAGCTCGGGCTCATTTATTAAACGAACTTACTTTTAGGCTCGATTTCGGGCTCGGGATCGATCAAGCTTTTTAACCAGCCGATCTCGAGTAGCTCGCGAGCAGCTCGCCTCGTTTGCACCCCTACTAATATCAAACCAAATTCTATCGTACAAACTAAATAAAATAAAAGACTTAGTTGGCTAACCAGGATGGAATCTGCATCAGGTAAGAACTCTACTTGATGCGTGACATAAATAACTGTCTTTTGAGTCCAGTAATCGCATTATGCATTCCTGTTATTTATAAACACAAATATACATTCAAGTTATGTAATTAAACCTTTATATAGTTTCAAAACAATGAAAGGTTCTTGGAACAAAAGCAAAACCAAAAATCACTTACATTAAACAGATGACTTCCTGTGTGAGCATCAACAGCACTAAAAGGATCATCGAAAAGATAAATATCAGCGTCTTGATAAAGAGCCCGAGCTATTTGTATCCTCTGCTTTTGACCCCCGCTCAGATTGATCCCTCGCTCACCAATTAGCGTTTGATCACCAAAAGAAAGACTTTCAAGATCTTTCTTCAATGTGCATGCTTCCAGAACCTTATCGTACCTCTCTGTATTCATCTTCCTGCCAAACAGTATATTTTCTTCAACCGTTCCACTTTGAATCCAAGGAGATTGAGCTACATACACCTTTGACCCTTCAACTTTCACACTTCCTGATATCTTAGATACCTCACCCAAAATACAAGACAGCAAGCTCGACTTCCCTGACCCAACGGTCCCACAAACCGCAACCCGCATACCATGATTCACTCTGAGGTTTATATCTTTCAAAGTCGGGCTAGAAGATGCATTTGGATCCCAAGAAAAATTGCCATCTATGATCTCAACAGCACTTTCAGAACTACCTAGTGCAACCTTACTAACAGCACTAGAATCAATGTCGTTGAGGCAAAGATATGTGGCAATTCGATCAAGTGAGACTTTCATTTGGAAAAACACTGATATCGATTTGGGAAGATCGTAAATCGGCCCTTGAACTATCTTAAAAGTTGCGAGTGCAGAAAGCACTTTTCCTGATTCAAGGGGGATGCCAGAAAATAAACATGTTGCGAAAGTGGCCACCGCAACAATACTCGGAGCGCCCCAGAAGATAAAAGTAGTCACGGATAAAGTATACGTGTACTTCTTCAACGCACCTTCTTCTTCATCTCTAAGTTTGATGATTTTGGACAGAAACTTCATTTCCCAACCTTGAAGTTTAAGAATCCTCATATTTCTTAGAATTTCAGAAGTCGATTTCATCCGTTTATCTTTGGACTTCATCAAGTCACGTTGAAGCTCTTCTTGGATGTTTCCAAGTGGAATATTGGCCAACAACACAAGAATTGTGGCAATTAATTAATGAAGTAATGAAGGCTAGTCCTAAATTTTTGTACAAAAGTGCTAATCCAACACCTACTTGCACTAGTACTAGCCACAAAGCATGCATATGTGTTAAAATAAATAAAATTATTTTTCAGTTTTATATTGTTTTTCTAATACTTTGCCTTTTATTTGTGGCTGTTGAGATCTTTGTTTTGGGCTTGGCTTCTGACCTGGTAGCTTGTCTCTGGTGGGCTGCTGTCTTAGTGGGCTTAGCTTGGAAAAGAAGTTTTGTGGTGTCGGTGGCTCTCCTTCAGTATATGTCATCGAATGTTTCCTGGTGGCTCAACACAACACACATCAAGAAAACCCTCTCTCTGTTCATTCGGGTTTACAACCTCTGAATCTTTTTTATTCTCTTTGTTTGTCTTCAATCACATATTGTTGGTTGTCTTTGTTTATTAAGTTTTTTATTCTTGGATCTGGTTCAATAATAAGATCAGAATTTAAGTTTTTGACATGGCATCAGAGCTATGACTCGGTACCTCTCGTTAATTCCGCTGCTGTGATTATTCTATTCGATTGAGGAATATTTTCTCGTTTTGGGTTTGCTCCTCCTAAATCTGCACTGTACATATTTTGAGTTACCAGCAATCTTCTGCTCAGACTGTTAATTAGGGCATATCAATTCGTAATCTGCAAGGCGTTGTGGGCACTATCAAATCTGCTAGAGGATTGGTGGCTTTCAAAAATCCCGGTGAGATCTTTTCATATCTTTTATTTTCTGTTGGCAATAGGCTTTGATGTTGCTGGGTTAGTCGGACCAGTTTATTTGTGACCTTGTTTTTCTTTGTGCGTGTTCGTGAGTGTTTGCTCGATTATTTGATCTCTTGTTTGTTAAATGGGTGATTCCGGTAGTTCTAGTGTTACCGAGATTAGTAAATTAGATGCTAGTGATCCCTTGCATCTTCACGCAAGTGAGTCTAGCACATTAACTGTGGTACATATCAAGTTGAAGGGATCAGAGAATTACACTGTCTGGGCAAATGCCATGCTTCTTGCCCTACAAGTTAAAAATAAAATTGGTTTTATTGATGGATCTTGTAAAAGATCAACTAATAATGAGATTCTTGCTAAACAATGGGATCGGTGTAATTCTGTGGTTCTTTCATGGATTCTTAATTCTGTTTCCGAAGAGTTGTATTTAGGACAAGTTTTTTTCTAAATTTGCTCGTGATGTGTGGGAAGAATTAAAGGAAACATATGATAAAGTTGATGGTTCAGTTGTGTTTAGTTATATCAAAAAATTAATTCAGTTAATCAAAATGGTAGTACTGTGTCAGATTATTATCATAGGCTTAATACTATGTGAAAACAGTTTGATGCTTTGGTTCAATTGCCTTCTTGTAGTTGCAGTGCTTTTGGAAAATTCAATGATTTTAATCACCTTATAAAACTTATGCAATTTTTGATGGGCCTTGATGATACTTATCAGTCTGTTAGAACTTCTTTGTTAACTACAGATCCTTTACCTACTATTAAAACTGCTTTCTCTATTGTGTCTAGGGAGGAATCCCATAGAAATTCTAGTGAGACTTCAAAAAGTCAAACCCAGACCCAAAATATGGGTTTCTTTTCTAAAACTAATCAGTCTTTTGATTCAAAAAAAAATTTCAGCAGAGGGCCCAACCCTAACCTTAAGTGCACTCATTGTAATAAGGTTGGACACACTATTGAAAGATGTTTTGAAATTGTTGGATACCCCCAAGGACCCAGAACTAGAGGGGGTCAACCATATAGTCAATCTAATAAACCTGTTGTCTCTAATAATGTTGTTCAACATAAGAATGATCAATCAGGTGGTAGTTCAGGCACTTTCTTCTCTCCAAACTGTTGAATTTGTTAAATGAAAAATCTGGAGAAGAAACTTCTGTTCTCGTGTAGGAGGTAAACCTTTTGGGTCCTTTTCTGCTAGTAGTTTTGGTGATAGAATTTTTTGTTTTGCTAGTAAGTTTCCGTTTTTGAGTAACTCTGGATGGAATGTCGATTAAGGTGCCAACCAGCACATGGTAAAATTTGATAAAAATGTGTTTGATCAAGTAGATGTGTCTGAATTTAATGTAACTGTTAGACATCCAAATGGTTCAGATGCAATAGTGACTAAAATTGGCAGTATAAAATTGAGTGAAACTGTTATTTTAACTGATGTGCTTGTGGTCCCTGAGTATCATGTGAATTTATTATCTGTTCATAAGCTTGCTAAGGATAGTAAAATTAAAGTTACATTTTATGAAAATAATTGTTATCTTCAGGATGTACTCATAAGGAGAATCCTGGTGACTGGTAATCAAGTTGATGGACTGTATTTTTGTGGTGATGGTTCTAGTTCTTTTCAGGTGTACTTAAGTAATTTTGATACATTAAATATGTGGCATACTAGACTAGGACATCCTTCTTATCAGTTTGATAAAACAGTTAAGATTATCAGAAGGTCATATTCAGAATTGTTTTAGAGACAAGGGCATCATTCATCATACCTTTTGTACATATACTCCACAACAAAATGGTGTTGTGGAGAGAAAACATAGGCATTTGTTGAATGTTGCTAGATCACTTTTGTTTCAAGGGAATGTTCCCCTTTCTTTTTGGTCTGAATGCGTTTTAACTGCTGCGTATCTTATTAATAGGACACCATCCTCAGTGTTAGAAGGCAAAACCCCCTATGAGTGTTTTTTTTTGGTTTTAAACCCTCGTTGTTTCATTTAAGGAACTTTGGTTGCTTATGTTTTAGTACTGTTTTAAATGTTCATGATAAATTTGATAGTAGGTCTGAAAAATGTGTTTTCATAGGTTATTCTTATCAAAAAAAGGGCTATAAGTTATGGAGTTTAAATAATAAAAAGGTTATTTTTTCAAGAGATGTAAAGTTTTATGAAAATATTTTTCCTTTTAAAAATAGTAACTCAAAAAAAACTTTTGAAAATTATGAATCTGTTTCTATTAACAATTTAAATTTTTTTGATCTATTTGATGAAGATGTTTTCAAATGTTCCTTAAATGATCTAAATCCTGGTGATGATGCGGGGGTGCACATTGATCACTCTAGTGATGATCAGCAACCTAGTAGCAACTCAAGGACTTTAGATGAAACTGAGACTAATGTTTCACAATCTAGTAGTTCTAGAGATGGCACTAGTGAGGTAGATCCACCTGGAGTTGAAAGTGAGAATGTCAGCTCTTCTGAGGGTATCCCTACTCAACCTCCTCTTAGAAAATCTTCTAGGAGCCCTGTGTTACCTAAAAAACTTAGTGATTTTGTTGTTGAAGGGAAAGTTAAGTATGGTTTTGAAAAGGTGGTCAATTACTCTAATTTACCTGTTGAGAATTTTTCTTTTGTGTCTAGCCTCAACAAAACTGTTGAGCCTAGAAATTACTATGAAGCTTCAACAGACTCTAATTGGGTTAATGCTATGAATGATGAAATGAATGCTCTTTATACTAATAATACTTGGGAACTTGTTGAGTTGCCTAGTGACAAAAAAGCTATAGGTTGTAGATGGGTTTATAAAATAAAATACAAGTCAAATGGTGAAATTGATCGATATAAGGCTCGTTTAGTTGCTAAAGGTTACAACCAAAGAGAAGGAGTTGATTTTGATGAGACCTTCTCGCCGGTTGTTAAAATGGTTACCGTTAGGTGTGTTATAAGTTTGGCTGTTGAAAATAATTGGTCTTTGTTTCAGTTAGATGTTAATAATGCTTTTCTGTATGGTGAGTTGCATGAAGATGTCTATATGAAATTACCTGATGGTTATTTTTCAAAAGATAATACTCGTGTGTGTAAGCTTGTTAAATCTCTATATGGCTTAAAACAAGCACCACGAATGTGGAATGCTAAACTTGTGTCTGCTTTGCTAAAAATGGGATTTACCCAGTCTATTTGTGACTATTCCTTGTTTATTAAGTCTGAAAAATCTGTGATTGTTATCTTACTTGTTTATGTTGATGATATAGTGGTGACAAGAAATGATGTTGCTGCCATTAATGAAGTTAAACAAATGTTAAAATCAAATTTTATGATTAAAGATTTGGGTCCCTATTTTCTGGGTATTGAAGTTGTTAAGTCAGACCAAGGGATTTGTTTGTCTCAACGAAAATATTGCATGGAGTTGTTAGCTGAGTATGGCATGAGTGCAGGCAAACCAGTTAACACTCCTATAGAACAAAATTATGTTGTCACAAATATGTGTGAAAAAAATAAGTCTTTTTTAACAAATGTCGCTGGGTATCAAAAATTAATTGGGAAATTAATATACCTTTCTCATACAAGACCTGATATTTGCTATGCTGTTCAATTTTTAAGTCAATATATGCATAAACCGTCTAATGCACATTTGCAGATAGCTTTAAGATTGTTGAGATACTTAACAAAAGCTCCTGGTTTGGGAGTTTTATTCAAAAAAGGGGGATCTTTTAATATTACCGGGTACTCTGATTCTGATTGGGCTAAATGCCTAGATACTCGACGATCTGTAACAGGTTTTTGTATTTTCCTTGGCGGATCACTTGTGTCATGGAAAAGCAAGAAGCAGTTGGTTGTTTCTCGGTCATCCACTGAAGCTGAGTATAAGGCTATGTGTGCTTGTACCGAAGAAATAGTTTGGATCAAGAACTTGTTAAAGGAGTTAAAAGTCAATATTGATCTTCCTGTGTCCTTACATTGTGATAATAATGCAGCAATATCAATAGCTGCAAATCCTGTTTTTCACAATCGAACAAAACATTTTGAGGTTGACTTGTTTTTCCTGCGTGAAAGAATATCATCTGGAGTTATTAAAACTGTATCTATAAGATCCGACAAGCAATTGGCGGACATGTTTACTAAAGGTCTTTTGGTAAGTCAGCACGCCGTTATGTTACAAAACTTGGGTTTGTTTAATATATATGGATATAAAACTAAGGGGGGGGGGGAGGGGGGGGGAGGTGTTAAAATAAATAAAATTATTTTTCAGTTTTATATTGTTTTTCTAATACTTTGCCTTTTATTTGTGGCTGGTGAGATCTTTGTTTTGGGCTTGGCTTCGGACCTGGTAGCTTGTCTCTGGTGGGCTGGTGTCTTAGTGGGCTTAGCTTGGAAAAGAAGTTTTGTGGTGTCGGTGGCTCTCCTTCAGTATATATCATCGAATGTTTCCTGGTGGCTCAACACAACACACATCAAGAAAACCCTATCTCTGTTCATTCGGGTTTACAACCTCTGAATCTTTTTTATTCTCTTTGTTGTCTTCAATCACATATTGTTGGTTGTCTTTGTTTATTAAGTTTTGTATTCTTGGATCTGGTTCAATAATAAGATCAGAATTTAAGTTTTTGACAATATGCCAAACAAAGGTACATATCCTTTCAGCATCAACAGCCATAAAGTTTATGATTTCGCCACTCGAGTTCCCTTGCTTTGACTGACCAGAAATGGTCAGACCCTTTTGGTAAATCATGGCAACAATGGCGGATCGGGCCCTAATTCCAGCCTGCTGGAGCTTGAACCACCAATGTCGTTGTGCTAAGCAGCCGATAATTTTTGAAACAACAAACGCAGCCACCAAAACAAAACCTTGGTTTTCATAATCTTGATATCCGTTCAGATATTGAACGAATGAGTCTATGAGGTAAGGACCAACATAACTAGACAAAGTATACGTTAGAGCAAGCACTCCCGTGATCACAACGTCTTTCCACATAATGCAAAATAAGGCTTTTGAGAGACCAAATGTAGTGATTTGATTCTCCCCATCGCTAAAAGACTCTACTTTGTTTAACAAAACAGGAAACACTTCTCCGACCTTATCAATACTTGCAAGTTGAGGGACATCTTTAAGGTCTAATGGCCATTTGTTGCCTTTCGCAATTAAAGAACTCACCAAAGAAAATGTCAGCAGGCTAACGAAACTCGCATTTTCATAGGTTGACACAATTTCACCGCTAGACACACCAGAATTCAAAAGGGGTTCTTCAAGATTTTGACTTCGGGATTCCTCCTCGGTTTTATGGAACAACCCCACAAAACAAAGAAACAAACCCATGATACTAGACACGAAATCAGACACGAAGAACATAGAAACTGAATCATGGGTTCTGTTATAATAAACATAGTCTACCACAACGAGATAACAAGAAACCGAAAAGAAGAACACCCACCAAACCCTTAAAATAACAGGGTATCCTGTAGACGAATTCGAAACAAGTGTGTGTAAATAAACCGAAACAAAGGACCAAACCACTGTTCCAAGAACACCATGCAAAATGATCACACTGTTTCCAACAGTCCAGTCATTTCTATACCAACAAACACTAGTCTCCAAGATACACAAAACAAGATGAAACAGTGAAAGTGCAAGAGAACATAAAAGAGTTTGTTTGTAAAACAAACACCTAGAAGCACTCTGTGTTGAAACCACAGTTAGATCAGTTCTGAATTTTTTGCATACCCAAGAGATTAATATGAAAAACAGGAACACAAATTGTACAGAAGCAACACACCCATGTAAGAAAATTGGGTTCAACAAGAAATCAGCAGCAGGGTTCATCAGAGACTCATAAAGCATACCGATTCTTGAGATGATGTAGATCGCCATTGTTTGTGGAGTGACTGAGTGTAGTAAGATGTTCTTGATTTTGATGTTCTTCAGATGTAAGAAACTAACAGAGGCTCTAAAGAAGATGGAGTGTTCTTTTATAGTAAGTTTCCGTTAAGGAAAAGGTGGTATATAGAGTGTTTATTCTGTTGCATTATTAAGGTGTAAACGAGCCGAGCCGAGTCCGAGCTCGGCTTGTAACGAGCTCTTTTTCTAAGCTCAAGCTCAGTTCATGAGTTTTTTAAGATCGGGTGTGGCTCGTTTATTATTTATTAGTTAAATTTATATACATTTTTTATTAGTTTTATATAGTTTGAGAAAAACTTTAAACGAGCCTAATCCCGGCTTGATCTCGTTTAGTACCATAAATGAGTCAAAGCTCGACTATGAAGTGTTAACTTAATATATAGAAGACCAAAATAGGTAAAACTTAAAAATACACATGGCTCGATGAGCCTAAACGAGCTTCCCATACAAGGCTTGAGCTTGGGCTCGGCTTGTTTTGAGCTTTTAATCGATCTGAGGTTGAGTAGATCACGATCAACTTGGATCGTTTGCACCCTAGTTGTATAGGATAAGGGTTCATGCCATCATACTTTTCTTCACAAAATATTTTGATGTTGTTTTGAAAAAAAAAGAGTAAAACTTTGATAATTACCAGTCAAAACGGTGTTTAAACAAATTCGGGCGGTCGTTCTGACCACTGGGGTCAACCTTTTAAATTTATTGGTTGGAACGGCCGTTCTGACCATAGACGGTTAAATTTTGGAAATTTTGGGTCAAAACGACCGTCCAACCTCTATTCAAATGGCTATTTGAA
Source organism: Bidens hawaiensis (assembly GCF_021521415.1). Taxonomy (NCBI): domain Eukaryota; kingdom Viridiplantae; phylum Streptophyta; class Magnoliopsida; order Asterales; family Asteraceae; genus Bidens; species Bidens hawaiensis. The sequence continues at coordinate 57,834 of NW_027505224.1, forward strand.
ACGGTGTAGGATCATAAGTGTGTATAGACTATAGATGGCCCATAGAATAATTATCATTTCAAATTTTAACTTTTACTGCAATGGCTTTAACAAGGGTAGACAAGGGTTTCTAAAATAAGAAATGTTGCCACCAAACTCTAATAATTTCATTTCATAGTCCCATGTGCAGCAGGATGTAACAAAAGTGGTCAAAGTAGACAGTGGTGAAAACTGAAAAGAGATGAGTGAAGTGAACCTGGGATGACCCATGTACTTCTTTTCCGGTAAGGCGGAAATGGTGGTTGTAGGGCGGTAAGATAGTTAATTAAAATTTTGATGTTTATACATTTGAGTATTTTTTTGTTTCTTTTTAATTAATTTATTTTATTTAGTTTGAAATACCTTTTGTTTTATTTCAACTTTTTTTAACGATCAACAAAAGCAATCTATTAAAATAACACATCAAATACAAGAAAAGACAAACTGACAAGAAACCAACCCACCATCAAGACCGACCAAACCACCCTAAAGACTATCCTACTACACTTTAAATCTACTTCGGTCCTTCTAAGATAACAAACACTCTCCCGATCTATTTTTAATCCAAAAGGTGACTAAGACTTTTTATTGAAGAAAATGGTAATCAGCTAATTGATTTCTTTTTATTATCATAACCAATACATATATGATTACAAAGAGAAGGATAAAAGGAAAGAGTAACAAACTTTCCTAAACATGTTTAACGTGACAAGAAAATGTTTAGGAGATAATTAGGTGATATGATATGGGGTATGATTTCATAATATCTTCAATATTAACGTGCTATACTATCCGTAATCGACATACCATTAAAAACCATGTCGTTTTGTGCATTCCATAAATAACTTAATGAGACTAAACAAACCGCGTGGAAAAACTTCACCTTCTTCCTAGGAAACTTCGAGAATTTGTGGAGCTCAAGGATAGCCCTAATATTAAAGGCATAGATGCGAGGAACTTTGCACCAAATAGTGATTGCTTGCCAAACCGCTTGGGCTAACCTACAAGATACAAATACGTGCTTGGCGGTCTCCTCCTTATCGCCACACGCCGAGCAATCAACCAAATCAACCCCAATATTCCTTTCGGCCAAGGACGTTAAAACTGGGCTCCATCCAACTCCGCCCGCCAAGCTAGAATTAAGAATTAGTTATTCACATTCCATCTTATAATCCGAAACAAAGGTACAAACCTCAATTACTTTCCTTTGGCACCCTCATTCTTTTAGTTTAATTGTTTACCCTTTCTAACTAATTTATGATTTATTGATTTTTACAAAGTTTGACTTTGTTTTCATATATATAACTTAACAACATGTTTTATAAAAGATAAAACTTTTTTCTTGAAGTTCGATCTCTTGACAGAAAATTAAAATATTACTTTTTAAATGTTTAAATCAATTAAAGTAGTATTAAATGAAGTTTTTGTTGATGTGAAGCTGCCAAAAGGACACTTGTCTCTTACACAAGAGGTCATAACTCAGGTTCAAATCTAGGAGCATCCACTTTAACAAAACTTTACAAACTGTCACATCAGTATCACATCACATTCCAAACTTTTTTCAAAAATTTTAATTTTCTTCTACAACAACAAACATTCACAAATGACCACATCATCAAATATTCCTACAATTAAGTTTATATTTAATCAAAAAACTTTTATAACAAATTTAATTTTTATATTTCGTATATATTTATAAGAATATGTATTTTAAATAAACAGAAAATTAAAAATAAAGCATGAAAAATTATTAAAATACATTAAAAATAAATACATTAATCTTTTTCATAAAAAATTTAAGTACATTTGATCGATGACCTTATCAACAACATGTTCATTTTTTCACTTTGCCTCTCACGCTTGTTATATGTTTTTTAATTTATAAAAGTATTATGAGCTAATTTTTCTTTTTTTACTAAACAACAAAAAATGCTTCTAACAAGCTCTTTCAAATTTATTTCAAAAAGAAACTTATTATTATTATTATTATTATTATTATTATTATTATTCTAAAAAGTGTTGTTGAAGTTGGGTCTGGGCCCACTTTTTTCTCCACAGTAAGTTTGCAGCCACAAACTCCACTTCAAAAACTTTGTTCCACATTAATGAAATTTTCCTTCACAAAGTCTACTTGATGCCACGTCCCTTCGGACCTTGAGAAATGGTAACCGATGTGAAGAGGTAGGTCCCAGCAGAGCCCAGTTGGTCCCGCAAGACTCACCTGGAACGGGGACGTCTGCGCAAAGGCCATCTGCTCCCGCAGGACCCACCATGCTCAGAGAACCTTACGCGCAGTACGCAAGCTGTACACGCAGGGAAAGCCTCCCAATGGTGAAGTACCCCGCCTGTTCCCGCAGTTGCGGATACAAGCCATCAGGGAAGGCTACCCGCAGACAGCAGGGCTACACGCACAAGACAATAGACACTTCAGTAGTCACATGAAGGAATGAGCAAGGCGGGAACAATCCCGCCAAAGTGAGCCAGTCCGTATGATTCTGAAAGATCTGTACTATACCTACCAAGGTATGGATAGGACAGACAATCTGACCAGAACAGCCCATGAGCCAATCACAGGGTGACAGCTCACCGACAATAGTACGAGGAGGAGCACCCTCTAGTACTGTTTGTCACTATTAGCCGCTGCCTACTCACCAACCCTTACTGCGGGGCGTGCGCAGCCTACAGTTGGTGGAATAGTGTTACTGTTGGCCGTAACCTATTTACCAACCAGCATGGCCGGCGTATAATCCACAGTAGGTGGGACGTGCATGATCTACAGTTGGTGGAATAGTGCAGCCGACTTTGTTACTGTCGGCCGTAACCTATCCACCAACCAGTATGGCCTGTGCACAGTCCACTGTTGGTAGAACAGGAATACTATTCAGCCGGCTGTACCTTCTAGGAAACCTACCTTCGGCTATAAATACTCCAACATCTTGGAATGGTAAGATCATCTGCTATCCTGTTATCTAGCAATCTCTTAATATACACTTATATTCAGAGCAATCTAGTCTGATTCTCACGCCGGAGGGTGGTCACAAGGAGGAACCCCCCCCTTCTCAGTGACGAGCTTACGGTGTCTGTTTTGCAGGTCTCCTGAAGAACAACCTTCTCAGCTAGACCTCATCCGTGGGAAACATTACTTAACCCCCAGATTATCTATAATCTGTCCAGGGTTCACTTAGTGTTTCTTCATTGGCGCCATCCGTGCATAAAAGCTAGAACTAATTTAGTTTTTTCAAATTTTCTAAAGAAATGGTTAACGTTACTCCGGTCCAAAGGCCAGTAACCGACCAAGAAACCCCGGTAACAACCCCAGCAACTGGGGGGAACACCGGCGGTTATACAATCCTTACGAACACTACCCCGACTACCCAAGCGGGGGCAAGTGGAGTAAATATTCCACTGGGGTTCACCAATACCCAGCTGGAAAAACGAACGAGGGTCCCTCGCCAAACACTAGATCAAGTGAAGGCGTGGGCCGAAGAACGTCAGAAGGAGTTCCAAGCTGAGTTGGACGAACGCTTGCGTTCAGTTCAACAGGCTGACGAATTCGGCAGTACTCGCCAACACCTCATTATGAACAGCGAGGGCGAGTACTCAGACGAGAGGGAGGAGTCCGATACCGACGCAAACCCTCGCCATAAGGCGAAAGGGAAGCGTAAGGAAACGGACTCCCAGCCAAAAAGGAATTTTGGGGAAGCCTTTAAACCAACGAATGCGGAGAGAAACCCGCGTGACTTCTCCAAAACCTTTAGACCAACTGCTACGAATGCAGGAAAGTCAAAATTTGCGAGGGACATTGCGGAAGCAATCGCCCCAAGAAGTGCCAAACAAATGTCCAACATTGGTACTTATGATGGTCTATCCGACCCAGACGACCATTTGAACAGGTTCATTGCGGGGGCTACCGTCAGTAACTGGACGGAACCCACGTGGTGTTACATGTTCCAAATGACTCTGGTCGGAGCAGCCAGGGCATGGTTTGATCGTTTACCGGTCCACCACATATATGACTGGGCGGACTTTCAGAACAAGTTTAGCCAGCACTTCAGCCAGCAGAGGAAGTATACTGAAGAGCAGTGGATGATCCTCAACTGCGTTAGAGAGGAGGATGAATCTTTACTAGATTTCATCACCCGCTTCAACTCCAAGAAGCTGAGTCTGGGCAACATAAGTGAAGATCTTGTTCGCGCCGCTTTCATCCAGGGCGCCGAGTACCCAGAGCTTATCCGCACATTGACGGGTAAGGACGGCATGCCATCGACATGGGATGCCATCATGACGGCAGCCAAGCGCTTTGCCGAGACGGAGAAGCAGCTGGGAAGAGATCTTCCCCAGAGTACACACCTCTACACGCAGAGGACAAGGGAGAACAACGTTAGGACCGCCCGGCAGAACAAAAAGAGGCGGCTAGGTATTTGGCAGTCAAGGGTAAACTTTGACACCTCATCCAGCTCTCGCCCTCTTGTTGGCGGAAGGGACAACACGCACCCTTCAAACCGAAAACACCGGTGGACGCCACTCACCAAGAGCGTCACGGAGATATTTGCCACGGAAAAATTGCCATGGCCAAAAGCCCCATTGATCCGGCAGAAACCTAATGCGGATCAAAGCAAATCCTGTGATTTCCACGGGACAAAGGGTCATGGTACTGAAGAGTGCACATCCCTGAAAGACATTGTTGAAGCATTTGTCAAGGATGGAAGACTTGCACATCTCGTGGCATCAATCAGGAAGGGAGGAAGGAATGACAACCGGTACAGAGGTAACGGACGAAAGCCCGTCGACATCAGCATTAACATGGTTCACGGCAAGGTCGGAGGAAGAAAAAGACGAGTGACAGAACCATGCGCGTGGAAGGAAGCTGAGGTGCGCTTCCCGCGAGTGCCAGGAGGCCCCAGCAAAGAAGGCCCCATCGTCATCAAAAGCCAGCTGGGGCATTACATCACTTCCCGCACTCTTGTTGACAACGGCGCTTCGTCAACAGTGATGTACAGGCAGTTCTTTGACAAGCTGGATGATGAAGACAAAGAACGCTTGGAAACGGTCTACGCCTCAATGGAAGGGTTTGACGGCAGTACAGAAACCCCCCTGGGTATCCTATCTTTCCCCGTCACTCTTACAGATGGAAAACACTCCCGCACAGAGGATGTGGACTTTGTCGTGATGAGGAAGCCACACCACACGTACGACATTCTCTTCGGGAGAGACGGGATGGCAAGATTCAACGCCGTGGTATCTTCAGTCCACGGCATGATGGGATGGCCAACAGCTGAGGGTGTAGCGATGATCACTGGCATTCCCCAGGTATGCATCGCATCTGTCTCATCTAAACCCAAACCGAAAATGGCTAAAGCAATGACATAATATAATTGAATTCTTCAAGGTAGAAAGGTGAAATAGACATGTAAATTGAATATAATAAGTGTTTCAAAATGTATTTCAAAAAACATGTTTAAAAAAAAAGTTTTGACCCGAAACTTATTCTGACCCAGACCCTGACCAAATCCATTTCGACATGAACCCGTTAGACCCAAACATGTTTTAACCCGTGACTCGTACTCGCACGACCCGATCCATTTGCATTGATTCCATACAGTCGTATGACGAAATCGGCTAACACAAGAACAAAGATAACACAATAGAACGCGAATGGAGTAATACTTGATAAATCAACTGATGTAAAATATTATGATGATGATGATCATTGAGAAGATTTATCCAATAAGTCCTACCAAATTACTACAGTTAATCCCAAAGTCATTAATTATTAAGAAATGTCATTCAACTTTGAAGAAAGCACATGGAATATGTTTCGAGTATAACGTCATTTCTATCAACCAGCACAACTCATTAAATTCATTAAAAGCTTTGTGTCTACTGGTCGGTAATATATATGTATGAAATTCATTATAACACAATTACATTTTCCGATACAATTTTATGTCTCCTTATTCTTTGTCACCACGCAATGGCGTAGCTTAGTTGGGGGCCGGGTGGCCCCGACCCCCTCCGATTGTTCGCTCGTTGGTGTAAATTTATTTTTTTCGGTCGAAAATGTTTATACATAGTGTAAATTTACCCGTTTCCGACCGAATATTTGAGTCCGGCTCCCTTTGTTTTTCACTCGGTTGGGTAAATATAGCATTTTTCGGCCGAAATTTTATACATAGTGTAAATTTACTCGTTTCCGACCGAAATTTTGAGCCCGCCCCCTCTAGTTTATATATTTTTTTGTACATATTAAGTCCGGCCCTCTCGACGTGTATGTCCAAACTTCGCGACTGTCACCACGTAATACTTGGCGACCATGCTATACTTAGTAGCCGACATAGACTCTTTAGTGTTAGGACGAACACAAACATGAATACAAAAGCAAATAAAGAACATCGTTCTAATTTGTTACAACTTACTAACAATCTAAGAAAAGTATAATATTGTTGACAACACAAAAATTATATTTATATTTTTTTTACAATAAAAATAATAAAATAATTTATTTGTTGTTGAGTTAGCAACAAATTTACAATGAAAATTGTATTATTAATATGTTACTATTTTGTTGTCATACTCTTCACTATAGCTAGTTTTAAAAACCCTAATTCTTTCATCACTCTTCTCTTTCCTGGTCACTCTTACAACTTGTTTTTGGTGGTTCTTTGAGAAGAACTAAACCTCACACTCTCTCCTTCACCTCGCAATCTCTTTCATCCATATCATCATCTCTCTATTAGGCAATGCGTAGTGGATGGACGATAAATTGGGGCGTTTTGCTCCGTGTGACGCCCAATCAGCAAGGGGTGAGAATTTGTTTTTTGGGTGTAATGGTGTAGAGGCTACAATAGTAATAATATATATATATATATATATATATGTATATATATAACACACATATTAATAAAATAATAATATTTTTTTCTTTTTCCACGGCGACAAATTCCACCCGCCCATTTTCGCCCCAATATCGCCCCCGGGGGGGGGGGGGGTGGTTTCTCCAAAATTCCACCCGAATTCGCCCCTAAATGTCGCCCATTACACTTGGCCTTAAAAATATCCTTAAAAACATTTATTGCAGATGCTCTAAGTGGCCAATGGCCACAATGGCACACCACTAAAATCAACATGTAAATCACTTCCATCGATGTCGCCTTTCTTGTTTTCAAAATTATGAGACCACCCGTAGTCCAGCGTTTCCCACCTTAAGACTCCCCCATAACTCTATGAACCCCGCCACCTCAAATTTTTTAGTCAACTTTTGGACTCTAAGATCATCCGTAATAGAGAGTTATGGGGCGGCGTTATGGCCCATAACGCCGGGGAACACCTCCCCCCCCCGACGTTATGAGGTTTTTTTTTGTTTTTGCGCGTTATACACAAAACGCTGTAAAACGGCTCCAAAATAAATAAAAAAAGTATTCGTTAATATTACCGTTGGGAGCCGTTGGAGATTAAAAAAAATATTTTCTATATATTAAACAAATTCATCTCCAATCAAAACTCATCAAATTTATAAAATATATCTTTCAACTCTATATTTCTTCACACAAACTTCACTATATAAATGAATCCTCCATCTATTTATAAACGGATTTTCGGGCCCGACCAACAAGCCGAAGAAGACTCGGAGGAAGAGGCGGTTACGAGTGCGATCGTGCTCGCGACAACTTATATGAATTCTGTTACGAGTGCGATTAGCTCTCCACCACCCCAGTTTCAAAAAGAGCATATATCGAACGAGATCGTACCGAAGCCAAAAACCGGTTAATGGCGGATTACTTCTGCGACTAGCCGAGATACAAGAACCCGAAGACATTTGGGCGTCGTTTTCGGACCTTTAGACATTTTGTTAAAAATCCTTGTCGTCTATGGTCTTTAGAAAGAATAAAATGTGCTATGTATGTGTGTATCATAATGCATAACATGATCATCGAGGACTATGGAAGAGTAATATGTCCAACTTTCATACCGGACCCAGATCCACAACGAACTCTAGCAAGTATGGAGCAAAGACTCGAAAACTCAGATTTCGTGCGGTCAAAAGAGATACATAACGCACTAAAGGAGGATCTGGTCCAACATCTTTGGATGAATCGGCCTTTGCTTGGTGAAAACGAGGATCAAAACAAGGGCAACAATGAAGACGATGATGAAGACGACGACGGCGAAACGACGAGGACGAAGAGGGCGAAGACGACGAGGACGACAACGACGACGAGTAATAGTTTTTCTTATTTTAATGTAATATTTATTTAACAAAATATTATTGTTATATGATCATTCTTAATAAAAAAAAACAAATAGTGACTGGGCGCCACGTGACGCATAATGTCTAGGGATAAGGTTTTATGACTACACCCTGTTTTGGTAAAAAGCTATAACTCTGACTGGGCTCCACGTGACGCATAATGCCTGGGGGTGAGACTTTATGACTACTCATGGTCTAAGGCTATGCGTAGTGGAGGGGCTACAAATTGGGACGAATTGCGACATGTGACGCCCAGTCAGCAAGGGGTGCGAATTTGTTTTTGAAGTGTAATGGTGTTATGGTTTAATATATATATACATATATATATACAACGCACACAAACAATATAATAATAATAATAATAATAATAATAATAATAATAATAATAATAATAATAATAAAAAGGAAAGGAAGAACGGCGAGAAGGAGATGTCGCCCCCGCCCCTTTTCGCCCAAAAATCAGGGGGGGGGGGTTCCACCACCTTGTCGCCCCTTTTCGCCCCAACCTTCGCCCCACTACGTTTGGTCTAAGGATTTTGTAGCAAACGCTACCCACTATATCCTTCAATAAATCAGGTTTATCCCAAATACTAACCAATAAAAATTTGAAGCCATTTATATTTAATTTAATTTATAACAATTGAGTAATAACTGAAAGAGAGTATTCTCACTACATTACTTTTTGTAAAACTTTTTATTGTTGACTGAGACGTTACGTGTCGCAAAACACCTATATATGAAGAGTTTTGACTACAAATGATACGAGTATTGTTGCTTTTTTCTTTACGATGTCTCTTTTCTTATATATTATTTCGTCCTCTTTGTAAAGAGAGATTAAAAAATAAAAATCCTCTAAATGAATTTAATTCCCCAAATGTCCCTTCTTAAACACTCGTAACGAGTAAATTCGAAAGCAATGCGAGTAGAATTAGCAGCCATTTAATAGAAGACGCGTGACACCAATCTATTCATCCTACAATTTTGATATCAAAGTTTACTCGCCCTTATACATAGGATAGCTAATTCTGACCACTTTAATGTTTAATTCCCCCTTTTTTTTATTGGATAAATTTCATATATACCCTTACAAAAATTATAAATATCATATATACCCAAGCAAATTTTGAAATATCATATATGTCCTTACAAAGTAACTAAAATATCATATATGCCCTTATAAAACAATTAAAGTATCATATATACCCCAAATAAGATTGAGTTTGCTATCTAAAAGGGGGTTGCAGATTAGCTTGTTGCCCGCTTACCTGCCACAACATTGTAAATCGTTTGGATGTTTTTTAAACGATTACAATAACAATGATTAACAAATAAATAAATAAATAAATAAATGACCATTCTATCATTATTTTTCAAAAAAATTAACTTTCATATATGTTCACTTTAACGAATAGACCATTCTACCATTCCCATTACATAATGTGTTATACCCTATATTATTATTCTAACTTTAATCGACTTTTCTCATCTTTAACGGCAATCAAATCGTCTATCGTTACTTCTTCAAAATTTGCAAACTATTCGAAGATTTATCGCATCGAATGGTATACATTATATATCGCATCTGATTAAACTAGAGTAATATGGTCATTTTTTAATTTTTTTTATTGAATTGGGTACATGTGATATATTATTAATTTTGGAATGGCATATATGATATTTTTAGTTTTGCATGGGTATATATGATATTTTCAATATTTGTAAGGGTATTTATGAAATTGCCCCTTTTTTATTCTATGGTTACACATGTAATGTGTTTTTGTTGACGTGAACTCGTGTCTTAACTATTGGGTTAATCTTGATGGTACGGGTCAAGTCGGTTACGGTCATGCTGATAGAACGGGTCAGTCGAATAATTGGTCCATGCAGACTGAGTTATACGGGGCTAATCGTGAACCATGGCCGGCTGGTGGGTAGCGCCGGTCGGACCGTCGGCCGGGGCACGTAATTTTTGGGGGGTCAAAATTTTTTATATCTATATTTTTATATATACATTTAAAAATATAAAACTTATAAAATATGATTTGATCTTTACCATCTTATAATTGTTGGGCCCAAATTTTTTTTTTATACATAATCCATTTAATCAAGTTTAAATTTTTTGGGTCCAAACTAAAACTAAAAAAATTAAATAAACTTCCAATGAAAAATAAAAGAAATAGTTGTCAATTGAAATTCCTGTTTTGCTTCCTTTATTCTTTGCGAATGCTAAACAAAACCTGAACAATGACTAACCCAACAGACCACCACTATTGGTTCATTGTTGGCCACCAGGCTCCTCTGCGGTTGACCAAGCCTGCCACCAAGGACCAAGCTATTTTTTTATCCAATATTAGGAGAGTTTCACGAATCATTGGTTAATCGTTAGTTATTACGGTATTTGATTTTAATAATATATTTTTCTATGTTTATTGTTATAACATTAAGCGTCATTTAAAAAAGTTAGCTTATATATTTCGTTACTTGTTAAGGCTATGGGCCTTTTTATTTCGGCTCGACCGAGGTATCTAAATCCTCGGAGACGGCCATGTCGTGAACGTTGCGCTAGTTGCTGAAATAGAGGAGCATGTTTATTTCAGTCACGCGCATTTCAAAATGGATTTGGCATGTTGATTACGTGTCAATCAATTGTTGAAAGCTTTATGACCTTAAGGACAGTTTATCAAACATTAATCTGCACTTCATTATGTTAATAAATTCTGAGAAATTAAAAGCCAGTGAAAAAGTTTCAGGCACATTTAGAAAACCATATGGAAAGTCTATCACAATCCCACATCGGCTATGTGAAGAATACTTATATGAAGTTGCCCAAGGAGATGCCAAGCATTCCTTTCTCGGCCTTTTGGTCAAGATCAAGTGTAGTATATGTTCTTATTAGTTTAATATCTGATATGTGAGTCATCGGCTCACTCGATATTAATCTTATTTTTTATGAGAGAAGGCCCTCAAAGTAGCTTGCTGCTTGGGTCTTCATGCGTCGCCTTGGTCTTACACTGCCACTAAGGCCTGGCGCACCCCTCCAAAACAAGTTAAATTTACCTTTATATGTTAATATCTAAACATAATTACGTAGTTAGTTCCTGACGTTTTTTTAACAATATTGGATACTAAGGTTTAAAAGTACATGTATGGATTCTAAGGTTTTACTTTTGTAACATTGTTAGATACTAACTTTAACTCCTGTTAAAAGTTACAAAGAACGGGTAAGCAACTTAACCGTCATAATTGTTAATCGAACCATAACCCAACCAATTCTAACCGACATAATCGATTGGTAGGTTTAATGAATTTTCAAAAACCGCAAATACGGGTTAGTTCTGGTTAAAGATAATTCCAAACCAGGCATAATCGAACGGACATATTTATTTAAACGAAAATATGTTTGAGGTTGAATTCCACCAAACATATAGTTGAATCATACCATTTTGATGTTTTCGGTTCAACGCGCGTAACTAAATTAACTTGAATCTCTTTATTAGATTATATAATGTTGTTTTTTTAAATATTTGGTATTAATATTATTGATTATATATTTTGTTGGTTATGTCATGTCGCTTTTTTGTAATACTTGGTACCAAACTTTTGGGTGCAATTACATTGCTTTGATTACGGCTAACCAACCCATAATCGACTCGTTATAACCTTCAAAACTGATTAACTGAAACCACCATTGCGGATTAGTTATGATTATGGTTATCCATTAATTATCATAGCGGTTATGGTTATGAAATTGGCCCAAAACCGACCCATGAACACCCCTATAATGCTAGATAGCTGAGGGCATTATTGTCATTATTCAAAAAGAAAAACTCAAATTGCCGTACTAGTCAAAACGTGAAACTTCAAAATATTTCAACACACAAATATGCCAAATATTTTAGTGAGAATGTGTAATGCCCTTAATTAGTTTAATTTACACTTTTGGTTAATATTTAATGGAACTTAAAGCTAGTACTTATAATTGTTACAAAGTAAAAACTTTAGTACCTATACATGTGGTTTTTATAACTTAATACTCAATCTTGTAACTTTAGACAAATGTCAGGGACTAAATGTGTAACCGTGTCTAATATCTATTTATGATTGAATAATTCAACAAAAACTCCATTGGCTTAAATAAATAAGCCAATTCAATATAAAAAAGTGTGGGAAGAGTTAACTCAAAACTAAAATACCAGATGCTTTATCTGATGTTGAACCCATCATCATCCTTGTCTGTAAAAGATATAACAAGCTGTTTTGGTGAAAATAAGCTAAAACAATAGAGTTATTGAGAGTAAAGAAATATGAACAGTTTTAACTAATTCTTGTGAATATGATTAATATCAGCCCTAACATTGGATAGGAAAAGCTAACTTTATTCATTGCATAGCTGCTTAGTTTTCTTCAGTTGTCAACTATGTGCAAAGACACCCAAACTTTTTTTTTGTCGTGTAGTTAATTATTGATAAAATATGTAATTACAATTTAACCATTGAGAAAATATATAATTGAGAAGTTATAAGAAAAAGATATATGTAAGAATCTCATAAAGAATAAAACTAGTGTAGTTAGGTGTCAAAATATTGTATTTTCCTACTTTACTTTTAAATAAAATACATACTTGTCATTTGAAATACCCATTTTATTTATAAATATCTCAAAATAATCAGATTGTGACACCTCACCCTCAACCTCTCATCTCATCCACTCAACGCCTTCCTTCTCTTTCCATGCATGATGACAGATTGCATGCTCTACTTCAAACGGTTATATCACACTCATCGTTGCACCAAATGCATTCATTCTTTCTCTAAAATAAACTCCATTATCTCCCTGAAGGAACTCCACTGGTTTCATGCAATTCCATTAGGTATTCGACCTCCAAATGGTCTTCAAATCACAAGTGCGCCAGAACCCGAAGCTGCTGAACTATCTTCTCTTATTACATATGTTTGAGGTGTCAAAAGAACTCAAAATCTCTTGATTCTTTTTGCTATGTACTTGGCTTTCACTTACCTTCGTTTAATTCAGATACCCTTAAGCATTGGAGCCCCAAATGCTACTTCGAATCGTGTCCAAAAGCAACACGAATTCTAGAACCTGAAAACATTGTGAGTTTTAACTTTTAATGCATTGATTTGTCAAAAATCATATATTTATAGCTATACTTTATTATTTTTGTATGAAATCAGATTATGAACCTTTTCATGATGTATATTTTACCATAAAACCATGATTATAACTTGCATTCATGAGCCCACATTAAACATACTTTTAAGCCTTAGGCTAAGGCTTGTTCATGGTGATTTTTATACCTAATTGAACCTAAAAGCATGTTTAGTACAGTCCCTACTAGCATATAATATCCTCATAAAGAAAATTCTCAACTTGAAACATGGATTCTTAATCAAAGAACTTAGCTTAAAACACCAACTAATTTCACTAATTAAATTAATCATTTTGGCACTTTTTGTGAAGGATTATGTTATGAACGCCCCGAGACCTTTTTTTTATTATTACTATTACAGTAACTAAACCATACTGGGGTGAATTTTGGTTTGTGGTACATACAATATATAGCTCATTAGATTGCTAGGGACGGTAAACCAAACCCACGAGCATTAAAATAGAAGTATGGTCGACAGTATTCAAAACACAACCAAAATTTTTGTGGCTTAATAATACTTGAAAATATGACTACAATCTTTTATAATTTTTGGACGTTTCTAACTATATATTTGAAGACAAGTGCCTTTTGGGTATAAAAAGTATATTTTATATAAATTAAATGTCTTTGTATTAATTTTGGAATTATTTTAATAAAATATCCCTTCATTTTTTTATTTTTATAGAAAACTAGCTAATTCTCATAACCATCGAACATAATGAACATTGTACAAAATTTCGTGTCATTTACGCTATGTTCCCGAGTTCAATTAAAAAGAGAAAGGAATGAAATGAAAAGTTTTCATTTCCTTTCTTTCCTTATTTCACATTTATCTTTTCCTTTCATTTCTTTTCACTTTCCTTTCAATTTGGAAGGAAAACTTTTCCTTTTATTTTCTTCTTTCTTTCTCATCTTTTCTTTTCATTTTGATTTCCTATTAAATGAACCTCTGAAACACAACATATTGTGATTTTCCTTTTCTTTCTTTCCAACAAAAACTCAGGAACACAACTCATTTTTTATTTTCTTTCCTTTCTTCTTAATAATACACTTTAGGTCCTAATTTAAATATTTCAAGGTATAGAGGGCTAAAGTTGTAAATTCCCGAAAGTAGTGCTTTTAACACACAAAACCTGAATTTTTTCCAAGTGTTTTGACAAAATACGTAACCTTGCAACTTAAAATAAAGGCAAAACGACCAAACTGCGATTTTCGAACAACTTTACTTAACAACTATTGATACATCAACAAGTTATCATGAATCATATACAAAGCATACAATAAATACTTGAATATAGCATTGCAACATTGTGCAAAATATGGAGTTTACAAATTGGTGTTTCGTTTACATCAAACCCCTAAACGGTTAAGGTAAGTTTCGTGCAATCCTTTTTTAATGAGTTCGTGTAAAACCCCCCTTTTACCTTTACGTTTTTGGTATTGGGTTGACTACACTCTCTTTGCTTTTTACAAATTAACTTGAGTAGATAATGTGAATTGTAAACTTTATTAATATATGAGAGCTTATGCCGAATTGTCCATACATATACACAACTATTAACTTTGTGGAAGTCTATGGTTACATATAGTATTATTTTGGGAGACCCCACACACGCCGTGTGATCTCGTTGAATCGAGCATACCTCACTTGAGCTTGGCCACATGGTATACTGGAGCTACCATATCTTCAGCAGGTTATTGGTGATACTTTAGAGCTTGTGTCTATATTGGACACCAGGACATAGAACTATAGGTTTGGTTGTGACTGTTTAATACTGCATTATCATAAAGGTTTTCATAACAGTTCAAAATTACTTGATTTATTTAGTAAATTAAACTGCAAACTCCCCAACTTTTTAGTTGACACGCTTTCTTTTTCAATATGTTGTCAGGTATTACTTGTTTTAAGGCGTGATTGCATTTCTTGGACCTATTTTAGAAGCCAAGCCTTGTGTGGACATAGTAACGAATATAGAATCAGCGCCTTCTTGAAGACGCTTAAACGACATTTTGGCGTCACCACCGACCTTAAAACCTTAGATTTGTTGAATTATTAATGACTAGACATTGTACTGGCGTTAAACGCGTTTGTACCTTATTTCATTCCACTGCTAAGTAATGTTATCAACTGCTATGTCCCGCCCCCTTGGTCAGGGTGTGACACTAATCTCTTGGGTTTGGAAAAGATTTAGGATCGATGGAATTGAGGTTCCAAAACAGAGTTCCGGATGTTTGTTTTACAAACAAGCTTTGTTTTGTTCTCTTGTTCTTTCACTCTTCAATCTTGCTTTGTCTTTCTTGAACAACTTTTATTGGTATGAAAACAGTTGGACCGATGAAAAGAGTGTAGCTATTTTGAGGGTCGCACTTGGAACACTTATCATTTCCCTTTATATAAGAACACTTATTTCAAGTTCGTCAACAGAATCTAGAATATATCCCTTTGTTTTAAGAGTTTGGTGGGTGTTTTTCTTTTTAGTTTCTTGTTATTCCGTTTTCGTAGACTATGCTTACTACAAAAGAACCCATGATTCAGTTACTATGTTCTTTGTCTTTGATATTGTCTCTAGTTTCATGGGTTTGTTTCTTTGTTTTGTGGGGTTGTCCCACAAAACAAAGGAAGAGACTCAAAACCATAATCTTGAAAACCCCGTTTTGAGTTGTAGTGTATCTAGGGGTGAACTTACATCCACCTATGAAAATGCAAGTTTCTTTAGCCTGTTGACATTTTCTTGGATGAACTCTGTGATTACAAAAGGCAACAAAAAGCAATTAGATCTTGAAGATATCCCTCAACTTGCAAATATTGATAGTGCGAGAGAAGTATTTCCCGTATTGTTTAATAAAGTTGAGTCTTTACGTAATGTGGATGATCAAATCACTACATTTGGTCTCGCAAAGGCCTTATATTACGTTGTGCGGAAAGATGTCATCATCACAGGATTGCTTGCGTTAGTGTATGCATTGTCTAGTTTTGTTGGTCCTTACCTCATAGACTCATTTGTTCAATACCTAAATGGACACCGAGAATATGAAAACCAAGGTTTTGTCTTGGTGGCTGCATTCTTTATTTCAAAAATTATCGGCTGTTTGGCGCAACGACATTGGTGGTTCAAGCTCCAGCAAGCTGGAATTAGAGCCAGGTCTGCCATCGTTGCCATGATTTACCAAAAGGGCTTGACCGTTTCTGGCCAGTCAAAGCAAGAGAACTCGAGTGGTGAGATCATAAACTACATGGCTGTTGATGCTGAAAGGATAGGCGACTTTGGTTGGTATATGCATGATTTTTGGCTAGTACTCGTGCAAGTAGCTTTTGGATTAGCGCTTTTATATAAAAACTTAGGACTAGCCGCAATTGCTTCATTAATCGCTACAGTTCTTGTGTTGTTGACCAATCTTCCACTTGGGAATGTACAAGAAAAGCTTCAAGATGACATGATGAAATCTAAAGATAAAAGGATGAAATCAACATCTGAAATCTTGAAAAACATGAGGATTCTTAAACTTCATGGTTGGGAAATGAATTTTTTGTCAAAAATCATCAAACTTAGAGATGAAGAAGAAGGTGCATTGAAGAAGTATATGTATACTTTGTCCTTGAATTATTTATTGTTTTGGGGTGCTCCAACTGTTGTTGCTGGGATCACTTTCACCACATGCCTTATTGCTGGTATCCCACTTGAGTCAGGAAAGGTACTTTCTACACTTGCAACGTTTAGAATACTTGAAGAGCCGATTCACAATGTTCCAAATTCTATGTCAATGTTTTTCCAAACTAAAGTCTCACTTGATTGCATTTCCGCATTCCTTCGTATCAAGGACTTAGATTCTAATGCTATAAATAAGCTCCCACAAGGCAGTTCTAACACAGCTGTTGATATCATTAATGGGTGCTTTTCATGGGATTTAACTGTATCTACTAACCCAACTTTGAAAGATATAAATGTTAGAGTGAATCAAGGTATGCGGGTTGCTGTTTGCGGGGCTGTTGGCTCGGGGAAGTCAAGCTTACTTTCTTGTATTTTAGGAGAGGTTTCAAAGATATCAGGAAGTGTAAAAGTAGAAGGATCAAAGGCGTATGTAGCTCAATCTCCATGGATACAAAGTGGGAAGATTGAAGATAATATCTTGTTTGGCAGGGAGATGGATAGAGAGAGGTATGAGAAGGTTCTAGAAGCATGTTCTTTGAAGAAAGACCTTGAAGCTCTTCCGTTTGGTGATCAAACGGTTATCGGTGAGCGGGGACTAAATTTGAGTGGTGGTCAGAAGCAGAGAATTCAAATTGCACGGGCGCTATATCAAGATGCCGATATTTATCTTTTTGATGATCCATTTAGTGCGGTTGATGCTCATACGGGGAGTCATCTTTCAAGGTAACTAATTTTGGGTTATGCTTTTGTTCTAAAAGTTTTTGTAGTTTTGAGAGTACATAAAGGTATAATTTCATAACTTGAATGCACATTTTTTTGGTTTTTTAAATATCAGGAATGCATCTTGCAATTTCTGAACTCCAAGACAGTGATTTACATTACGCATCAAGTTGAGTTCTTACCTGCTGCAGATCTCATCCTGGTTAGCTACCTATGATTTTAATTTTCATTTAGTTCACACATAGAACACATACCCTGTAACTCTATTTTCATGTTATCTGTTATCATCAACATTTCAATTTCATCTACCTCACTTAATAGTCACACTCAGGTTTTAAGAGATGGAAGAATCACACAAGCCGGAAAATACGACGACATTCTCAATACACGAAGCGACTTTATGGATCTTGTAGGCGCACACAAAGAGGCATTATCAACCACTGATTCCAAAAAGGCAAGCGTTCAAGAACAAACAACTAGTTTGAAGAACACAACCAATAGTCAAAATGATGAAGCAAATGGTATCTCGGGTTCAAAAGCACAACTTGTTCAAGAAGAAGAACGGGTAAAAGGAAGAGTGGGTTTCTCAGTCTACGGGAAATACATTACAACAGTTTACGGTGGTGCACTAGTACCAGTTATAATATTGGCACAAGTTCTCTTCCAAACTCTAGAGATTGGGGGCAATTACTGGATGGCTTGGGCATCTTCAGGGTCACCAAGCGATCCAGCCTCAGTTACAGGCTTTACCCTGATCATTGTGTATGCAACTTTAGCAGTTGGATGTGCATTGTGCACACTTGCAAGAGACTTGCTTCTTGCAACTGCTGCATATAAGACAGCCACACTGCTCTTCCACAAGATGCACTTGGCCATTTTCCGGTCACCTATGTCCTTCTTCGACTCTACTCCAAGTGGAAGAATACTAAATAGAGTAAGCAAATGTGTTCTCTCTATTACAAGCATGTATCCAAAATAACGTATTTTTGGTCCAGTAATATAAAAAATACTAAATTTTGGACATAATATGATTTTAATTTCAATCTATATTTGAAACTTAGGGAAAAAACTCTGTATTTAGCCTTTTTGTTTTAAATATTAAATATATATAGTATTAGAGAAAAACTAGTTTATTTAAATGTTAAATGGAAATTGAAAAAGGAAATAAAGAACTTTTTAACTGAAGTCTCTACCTCTAGTAGCAACATCATCTTTATGTTCTTAAAAATAAAAATTTATGTGTTCGCCGTCTTTAGTAGTGATTATCCATAAATCATAACCTAGCAGAAAAGACATTCTCTTATAAAAATCTGCAATATTCACACACTTTTTTTCCCCATAGCTTTACTTAATATTTTTGCATGCTTACAAGTGTGAACATTCTATTGTATGATTATAAGCACAGATATTCTGATGATTTTTATGCTAATGTTTTAATATTTAACATAATTTTATTTATATTTATAGGCATCTACAGACCAAAGTGAGGTGGACATGGAAATTCCTTACCAAGTTGGAGCATTTGCATTTGCCGCCATTGAACTTCTTGGGATCATTGCAGTCATGTCACAGGCGGCTTGGCAGGTGATCATTGTACTTTTTCCGGCTGCGGGAATGTGCATTTGGTTACAACAAATTTACTTGCCTTCAGCTCGAGAAATGTCACGTATAGCCGGAGTTTGTAAAGGTCCAGTGATACAGAATTATTCTGAAACAATATCGGGATCAGCGACCATTAGGAGCTTTGATCAACAAGCCAGATTCCAGAACACGAACCTAAAATTAAATGATGATTTTTCAAGGCCAATGTTTCATGTTGCTGCAGCTAGGGAATGGTTAGGACTTCGCTTGGAGATGTTGTCGTGTTTTACATTTGCTGCTTTTTTAACTTTCTTGGTTTCTATCCCGGAGGGAACTATTGATCCAAGTAAGTTGTTCTTTCTTCATGTGTACTGTATTGATATATAATGAAGAATACTTGATTGACAGAAGCTTCTGGTTGTATAATATACTGAAGGTATTGCTGGAGTGGCTGCCACTTACGGGCTTACTTTGAGCAATTTAAAAGGGTGGATAATATGGACTTTTACCAACCTCGGAAACAAGATTATTTCGGTTGAAAGAATATTTCAGTACTCTTCTACTCCGAGTGAACCTCCTCTTGTTATAGAATCATATAGGCCTGATGAAAAATGGCCATCACAAGGAGAAGTTGACATACGCCATCTGCAGGTACTTAAATCTTACTCTTTTCAGGTTTTATCCGTCCAGAACCGCTTATATAGTTTTGTTATCAAACCTAATGATTTTCTTTTGAAAGGTTCGGTATGCACCACATTTGCCACTTGTGTTGCGAGGTATTACATGCACTTTCAGTGGCGGAAAGAAAAGTGGGATTGTGGGAAGAACCGGAAGTGGTAAGTCGACTTTGATACAAACACTCTTCCGCCTTGTGGAGCCAGCAGCTGGACAGATTCTGATAGATGGAATCAACATATCCACCATCGGACTTCATGATCTCCGTTCAAGATTGAGCATAATTCCACAAGATCCAACCATGTTTGAGGGGAGTATCCGAAGAAACTTGGATCCCCTTGAAGAGTACACAGATGATCAGATTTGGGAGGTAGTTAAATTACAAAATATCAATTTGAATGCATTCAAACTGTTATTATGGTGCTATAATAGTATAATATAACTATATTTGTTAATTCAGGCTCTTGATAAGTGCCAACTTGGCAAAGAAGTGAGGAGTAAGGAAGGAAAGCTCGATTCACCAGGTTCGTTAAACCTACCATGCTCATCCGGTGGTGTTTTGACACGTTACAATGTCAGTTTGCTTATAGTTTTCTCTTTTCATACAAAATGTTATAGTTAGCGAGAATGGAGAGAACTGGAGTGTGGGCCAAAGGCAGCTGGTGTGTCTTGGGCGCGTGCTACTCAAGAAAAGCAAAGTCTTGGTGCTTGATGAAGCTACGGCATCAGTAGACACTGCAACTGATGGTATGATTCAACAAACGCTTCGAAAACACTTTACAGACTCTACTGTGATAATGATTGCGCATCGTATCACCTCTGTTCTTGATAGTGACTTGGTTTTGGTTCTAGAACAAGGTTAGTTACACAAATTTGTTGATCAAGCGTGTCTATCGAGTCGAAGTCTCTATATGTGCACCTTTTGTTCTGTATGCAGGTATGGTTGACGAATATGACTCTCCAAAGAAGCTGCTAGAAGATGATTCATCTTCATTTGCGAAACTTGTAGCTGAGTATAGCTTGAGATCTAATTCCAGCATTTAGAATATCGCAGGAACCTAATAAATGTATTTAGTTTTATGTTTAATTTTATTTTAACGTCAACTGCCACATCGAATGCACCATAATCCACGTTAGTCGGTAACTTGTAACATGTCACAGAATGTCGTGTTCTTTTTTATTGTAAATGAGGCAATAAAAGAACTTGTTATTTGGTATGTTACTCTAAAGGTTTCTATTTTATCACATTAAATTAAAAGTTGTAGAATTAAAGTCAAAAACAGTTATTTTGAACAACTACTTGATAATTTTACACTTATCTCATTAATCAGTTCCTTATGACCATAATTAAGCATAATCCACTTCTACCAACACACCAAGAACTGATTTAAACTCTCATCCAACACCCCCCCCCCCTCTCCTAATGTATTGCATCACCTTACACTGATAACCGGGGTGCTATACTATCAGACACCGATAACGCTGACTGGGATAAACGAATATCAGAGACGGATAACGTTCCAGTTTTATCAAAATCCAGTGATTCAAACTCATCCATAATCGGTGTGATGTCGTCTTGGCTGATCTTTCCCATCTCTTTTAACTTGTACACAACAAACTCAGCAGCCCTGTTCAATACCAAAACATATCAGAACTCAAAAACTAATTATAAGTTTATAACTTAATTCTTGTTATTTTATATATATTCTATACTTAATACTATACTTACACGACAACTCCATCGCCATCAAAATCAGCTGCCTCGAGGTCAGAAGCCGTTGTTTTCCGTTTAAGAACCCATTTAACCAACGACCGTTGCTTTCTTTCGGTGTACAACAAAGCAAAAGCAAACAACAACTGGGCTACATAAACCGTACCCAATAAAATCCAGAACAAAGCAAACACGCGCCCGCTTGTTGTTGAAAAACATTTATCAATGTACCCTAGGCCCGTAAGTGATCCAACAACACAATAAAACGCGTGAACAAAATCCAAATCTTCAACTGCAAGTAACAGGCTGGTACCTGCAGCCATAAGTACCAAAAGCAAGACCACCAAGATTATACACTTGTTTCTCACTGCATTTGTTTTGATCTTTCTAAGGATTTGTGCTTCACCGATGGTTTCGTTTAGATGTAACGCCTTTTCTAGCATTCGTTCTTGTTTGACCACTAAAACCTCGGCTGCATTTAACTAAAACCAACCCGACAATTATCATGCCCGAGACCACAA
This sequence comes from Bidens hawaiensis, assembly GCF_021521415.1. Taxonomy (NCBI): domain Eukaryota; kingdom Viridiplantae; phylum Streptophyta; class Magnoliopsida; order Asterales; family Asteraceae; genus Bidens; species Bidens hawaiensis. Next base: position 80,125 of record NW_027505224.1, read on the forward strand.
ACAGACACGTGAGTAGGATTGTGAGCGTGCTAGCTGGAACAACGTCTCCATAGCCGACAGATGTCATTGTTACAACGGTGAAGTAAAGAGCATCGAGTATGCTGTTTGTTTTCTTTCCTGAAATCTGGTGTCGGGTAAGATGAAAACATAGTGTGCCTGCAGCTAAGTATGCACACAATATGACACCTACTTTCCAGTAATTTGGATAAAACTGATCAAAAACAGACTTGGGGCATTGTTTAACAGCTTCGGGATTTTGGTCATCATAAGTAAAGGAATCTGCCAGCGGGGCGCTTTTAATTCTCCGGAATCTTTTTCTCTTGGCAGAAGCTATTTGATCAGTTACACGCAGGTGCGTTGGTGAAGCTTGTTTCAGGCCATTAGTTGTCATGGCAAGAAACTTGTGAGCAATAATAAGGAAACTTTAGGAACACAGAGTGGCTCTGGCAAGTGTATGACTATGGATATCATTTAAACTCATTTACTTAATATTTAAAAAAAAACATGTAACATTATTTTTGTGGCCCCTAAAACATCTTTAAAGTCATAGGTCTAGCAGGCCTCCAAGACCATCCGTAGTAGGCTGGTTTGTGTGGCATTTTCAGCCTAAAACGCCCGGGCACACCCCCGCTCGGCATTTTGGGTTGAGGTTTTAGGTGCAACGTTATAGGAAACGCTAGGCCGGCTCGAATTTTGAGGTTTTTGTAAGAGAGAGGTAGAGAGATAGGGAGGAGAGAGAGGCGTTTTGGGAGCATTTTCCCACTACAGTTGTTTTTTACAATACATTAAATGCTGACTAGGCGTCACATGGCGTAAAATGCTGATTATGCGTCAGATGGCTGGGGTATGAATATGGATCATTTAAACTTATTTAATTTTGAAAAAAAAACATGTAACATTATTTTTGTGGCCCCTATAGTATCTTCAAAGTCATAGGTCTAGCAGGGCTGCTAACAATGACTTAATTTGGAGTGGATGGGACCTGCATTCATTGTTTCATTGTGATTGTTTTGTTTCTTGAATTTTATTGTGTTCAAAAGATATACAATTATATTTTATCACATAACGCATTTCTGTTCGTTTATATCATATTTATAACGCGTTTCACTTTCATATCAGAACTTCTAAACAAAAAAATTGTGGAGTATATCCTTTTTACGTTAAGTGGCGAACTAGTATTGATAGAAAATTTGGTGCACCGGAGGATCCATCTAATTTCACCCATGTATTTGCTAAGAAAATGAATTATATCTATTGAAAAGATGTGTGAAGTTGAGTTGCTTTCCTAAGGTTAAGTTAAAAACATAGGGCCAGAGTCCAGAATAGTACACCACAACAATCCACATATAAATCACTTCAATCATGGTCACATGCAATTCTTTTTCAGTCAACTTGTGAGGATGATTATTATTATTATTATTATTATTATTATTATTATTATTATTTTACCATGGTTTTTTTTCTTACACATTTACATAATTTATGAAACACGTGCTGCATATTGGTCATAGGATAGGTTAAACTTTAAGATCCGCTTACAATAAACCACTGAAAAGTGGTACATGTACATGTAGAAACAACCTTATTATTTTGGTATAATTGGAAACACATGTTCTAACCTAAGGTTTGTTAATGAAACCCGCTACCACTAGAATCTAGTATATGATGATTGGTTATTCATTGCTTAAAATAAATATCTTGACTTGATGTAAAGTGTTATAATTTTAACTTTCCTGTTCATCAAGTTTAATAATTGATGATATTTTAATGATTGATAAGACCCTTCGTTATGGGCGCCTAAATGGGGCATCTTTGGGCGCCAAGGGCGCAAGGGTGCTGAACACCGCAGTGGGGCGCAGAAGGAGGGGCATGGTCCGGACGATAGGCGCGGTGGAGGAGAAAAGGAGGTGGGCCCTCTCTCCATCTCTCACACACACATACATATATATGTGTATATATATTTATATATATATATAATAGAGACGCCAAAGGGGCTTTAAACCACAACGGGGCATCATAGGTTGGGGCTTCGATGCCCCGGTGCTTACGTGGCGTTGTGGAGGGGCTTCGATGCCCCTCACCATAGAGAACAATCTAAGAGAGTACCTTGTCTACTTCAAAGGGCCTTTACCCATGATGAGGTTGATATCAATTAGAAAAAATAATACCTTCTAATTAAGGTTGACGGGAAAAATATCATAAACGGGCAATGACAAATCGCCATTATTAGCATCGAGTGCTACCTTTTTCTTCTATCGGTTCTTGTGATTTGATTCAAATGGCTATAGTTAGTATGAACAACCAAATTACACAACTTGTCACCTTATACTGCTCATCTTCAGCTGTTATCTTTTCATCACATGCTTGGTCCATAAATCCATTAGATATGTCTGTCCTTAGTGATTGCATCTAATAAACTCCACTGTCATAATAAATTACCAAGGAACACCTACAAGATAATACAATAAACTTGGTACACCTAACAGACTCAGTGAAAACTTTAGGTATCTGATTAGCACCAAAGCAGTGTATACGTAAGATTAAGAAATGCCTAATAATGTTAAGCTTAGAGAAAAACAACTATAATTTTGGACTATGGATTGGAGGGGTGCGCCAGGCCTTAGTAATAGTGTAAGACCAAGGCGACACATGAAGACCTAAGCAGCAAGCTACTTTGATGGGTCTTCCCCCATAAAAAGTAAATTAATATCGAGTGAGCCGATGACTCACATATCAGATATTAAGCTGATAAGAACAGATACTACACTTGATCTTAGCCAAAAGGCCGAGAAAGGTATGCTTGTCCTCTTCTTGGTCCGCTTATTATATAGCCGGTTCTTTCATCTTTGTATACTCCACACAGCCAATGTGGGACAGTAATTTCCCTATGGTTTTAACTCTTTTAGTATCTCTAAATCCTAATCAATAAAGTTTGCATTAAACTAAATCATTTTCTAAATGTGACTAGAACTTGTTATCTCAACTAAAAGAAGTCAGTGTCGGTCGGTCACTCATACTCTTATCAATAGACCGAATTCCTTATCTCTGACCCTGATAACTATCGGCCATATAAATACTAAACCTGTGACATGTCTATTCCTATCTAAATATCAAAACTTTAATATGCAGGCACCTTACCTGCATAATTTTAAGAGTAAATACAAAGTTTACAAGCACAGTATTCATCAAGGAAACAATGAATATTACCATTTAGCTGTAAAGCAGCTAAGAGATATTATTCACCCTCATCAATAAACAAAATTCTCTCTCTAAAACTTCCAACTTGTTTTGGCTATACAGAAACAATCACTTGTGAAATGTTATTAATAAAATCAGCATTATAAGCTAGTTACCTCCAAAGTTTTTTTCACGTGCATTTACATCCAATGTCCCTTAAAAGCAATTATCATAACAAACCTTTTGACTTGAAGATGTAATCATATAATTGAGAGTAAAGCAGACATTTATATCATTCACAAGAGTAAATACATAATCCACAGGCACAGCATGCATAGGAATGCAAGGAAATAATGATATCGCCATTTTGTTATTATTAATTGCTTTAATGTTGGAATAAATATTGTAAAGGCTAAAGTATCTTTACGTATATCAACTACTGAGAGACTTTACCGTTTGTATAAATGTTTTAACAAGTTGATTACAAGGTCGTAATGTGTCTAAGCTGTAAGGGTATGTTTGGTTGAAAGGAATGAAATGAAGGAGGAATGGAATGAGAGAAGAAATGGAATGGACAAAGGAATGAAATGGATCATTACAATTCCTTTGTCTTGTTTGGTTAACATATGAGAATGAAATGATTAATTACTTTATGTTGTTTGATATCCGAAAATTTTTTTAGGAATGAAATAGAAATAATAAAAATATTCCTATCCCAAAATATATATATTTTTACAAAAAAAAAACCTGAAATGGCGACAGCGGTGGTAGCTTTGGAGATGAAAATGGTGGTGGCGGTGGCGACGGTGGTGGTGCTGGCGGTCAGGAGGCGGGGGTGGTGGTTGTGGTGGTCAAGCGATGGTAGCATTGGTAGTGATAGCAGTGGTAGGGTGGTGATGACGATGGTGGTGACGGTTATGGTCAGGTGGCGACGATGGTGGCGGTGGTAGCTTTGGTGGTAAGGTGGTGGAGGTGGTGATGGCGACGGTGACGGTCAAGTGGTGGCGACTGAGGTGGTGGTGGTGACGATGGCGGTGGTGGCTATGGTAGTGGTGGTGGTGGTGGTGGCGGTGGTTGTTGTTAGATGATGGTGTTGTTGAGAAAGTAGGTTGAAGGAGGAATGAAATGAAAAAAAAGAAGGGGGTGGGAATGAATGGTTTTGATGGAATGAGATTCCATGTGTAATGGATGATTCCATTCCATTGTGCAACCAAACACCTCTTATTTCATTCCCACGTAATGAATCATTCCATTCCTTCTGTCATTACTGCATAACAAACGCTACCTAAAACTTGGAGCAATACCAACTTGAAGGACCCGAATGACTAATACGAAAAGTGTAAGGGTGGTACGGAAGATCTCAAGGGACGGTTTGGTAGATTTCCAAAGTTCAGGGACCAAGTTGAATAACTTGGTGTCATGGTTATCTTTTATAAAGTAGAAGTGTAGTTAGATTAAATTTCGTAGTTTGAGTAGGATTAGAATTGTGGGTGTTATATAAACCCATCAAAAGTTTATTTTAAGTAGAGAGTAGAAAGTATTTTGTTCCTGTTTCTTATTAATGAAAAGAGTCGCATAAACGTTTTATGCAATATCGTGTTTGGTGTTCTTGATTCACTTGTCTAAGGTTTAACATAAGCAACAGAAATGCACTGGTTTATACTTCAAGAAACTAACATGTGATCTAGAAAGAAGACAGTATTGCACCTTCTGTATTTAGGGAACATACTAACCAGATTTAAGTGTATCATGTACAGAAGTCAACAATTCTTCATATTAAATAAAGAATGATATCGGAATCCGTCAAAGAAAAAGCACTTTTGTAGATACAGAATAAAGCAAAGAACAATGAATACAAATATTCCTTAAAACTATAAAACTCTATGCCCTTAGCTATCAACTGAATATAGATACTGCCATCCTTGAGGAATTCAGGTATTCGGAAACTACAACCTGTGAACTTTTATTAACCAACTAAGGTATCCTTTTACTATCCATTTACTTGTTTTTTTCTTGTACAATACATCCAATGCCCCTCAAACGCAATCATCAATATAAAAAGTTTGACTGCTAGGTAGAATATCCTAATTGAAGACATTTTCCATGTGCAACTGCTCATGTTTTTGTTCATAGCAAAATATTAATAGACTTTGACAACCTCAATTTCACTATCCATGTTACCAATAGGTAAATACATTAACTGTATGCTCAACAATCAACATGCATTATGTACAAGGGTACACCAGTTTCACATAACATGATTTAAAAAAATAAACTTGTAAATCAACAAAATTTTGATCTTGAATTATTTAAAAAAATAACCTTGTAAATCAACAAAAATTTGATCTTGAATTGGAGGGGTGCGCCAGGCCTTAGTGGTAGTGTAAGACCAAGGCGACGCATGAAGACCCAAGCAGCAAGCTACTTTAACGGGCCTTCCCCCATAAAAAATAAGATTAATATCTAGTGAGCCGATGGCTCACATATCAGATATAACTGATAAGAACAGATACTACACTTGATCTTAGCCAAAAGGCCGAGAAAGGTATGCTTGATATATTCTTGGGCCTCTGTTTACATAGGCAGTCCTTTCATATATGCATTATTCACTCTGCCGATGTGGGATTGAAGAGAATGACTTTTTCCCTTTAGTTTTCTACAACCACTCATATATGCATCTTAGCAGTTGCTCAGAACAACGCTCTCAAAGCCATCTTAGCTCAGCAGAACAGGTTCAGCCAAACCCAAGAAAGCTTGGTTGGCAGAGTGCAGACTTTGGAGGGTATCATTTATGAGCTACGGACCAAGAAGCTTGGTCTTCATAATGAATTACTCCAGCTAGTCAGCTCAGCTCCTGGCCCACAGACTCAAAACAGTCTAGCCCAGAAAGAAGCGGAGATGAAGTTCCTCAAAGCCCAGCTTGTAGACCTTGAAAAGCAGCACAAGCAACAAAGAACTTAAACCATGGCAGATGATCCATGGAGGCTACCAAGTGCTCCGTTCGTCAGAACAGCTTTTGAGCCACAGCCGCTACCAATACACAAGTGGTCAGAAACGTCACCATCAATGAACCTATGGGCAAACGAACAAGCTCAGATCAGAGCTAGAGTAAGAAAGTCATCCTCAAACCGAAGTGCTTCGTCAAGCAGCACAGACCATAAACCGTCAAGCAGTTCTAAGAAAGACAAGCAGGTCAGAGATGACACTATGATGGTAGCCACAAATAATATCATGATGATATCTCGTCATGAACCACCAATCAAAAAAGAAGATTCCTTAACAATTGTCGACCAGCCAATTCCAGCCAGTGGTCCGATGTCTGCTAGCAGCCCGGTCATTCTCTCTTACCCTGATGAGGAAGAGGATAATAATCCTAAGGTTCCAAAGCCCGTAACTGGCTTAAGGCCTGTGACTGGCTTACAGCCTGTAGCTGTGACTGGCCTACGACCTATAACTGGTTTACAGCCCGTAACCGGCTTACAACCTTGTTACATGACACAACCACACTCCAATCGGAAGATCCGCAAACATAAAAAAGATGTACCTGAACCAATAGTCAAAGTTCATATCCTCACCAGCACGTATGATAGACCAATTCCGGTCGTTGCATTCTTTGATACTGGGTCCGCAGCTTCGGTCTTAGACCCAAGGATTCTCCCTGATGAATATTGGCTACCACATCATCAAGGATTTGTTGCAGCAAGTGGTGATTCATTTGTAATTACCAAGAAAAGCATTCCTATATACATACGGGTTTTCCCTAAGTGTACAATCAAAAACAGATTCCTAGGTTTAGACTGTCATGGAAAAGATCTCTTATTAGGGTTTGATGTTCTACACCAATTAAGAGATCTGAGGTATGGAAAAAGAGGACTCAGATACGAGAGGTTTTTGAAACCATGGAGTACCGTCCCAAGAATATTCATGGTTTCCACATTATCTTCTATTGAAGCAATAAAAGAAAGGATCATTCACACTTCTTGTGCTGATAGCCATACTGAGTTCCTCAAAAAGCACAGCTCCCCGTTATGGCTAAACGAATCATTCTTCGTTACTCTTCTCTTTAAGAAAAATGAAGACATAAACCCTACAAGAGCGAGTCATTCGGGAATGAATCCAGATCATATGAATTTAGCCATTCAAGAGTGCCAAGAGCTAGTAAACCAAAATCTAATTGAGTCAACAACATCCCTGTGGGCGTGTGAAGCCTTTTATGTCAACAAAAGAAGCGAACAAGTTAGAGGAAAACTAAGACTGGTTATCAACTACCAGCCATTGAATTACTTCTTGGCAGATAATAAATTCCTACTCCCTCAAAAGAAGACGTTATTCCAGTCCCTGGTAAATGCAAAAGTTCTGTCAAAATTTGACCTCAAAGCTGGTTTCTGGCAGCTAGGGATCAATCCAGAAGATAGGCCAAAGACAGCTTTCTGCATCCCGAATCGCCACTACCAGTGGAAAGTGATGCCGTTTGGGCTAAAAAATGACCGTCAGTCTTTCAAAAGGCGATGATACGCATTTTTGAGCCAATCCTCAATAATGCATTGGTTTACATTGACGATATTATCTTATTCTCAGAAGATGAAGAATCACATGCGGAGTTGCTACACAAGTTCCACTCCATTGTTCAAAAATACGGGATAATGCTATCAGAAAAGAAAATGGAGGTCGGAGTAATTTCCATTGAGTTTCTTGGCATGAAAATTACAGGAGGCACGTATCAACCACAACCACACATTGCCAAAGAGCTCTATCAATTTCCAGATAAGCTGACGTCACAAAAGGAAGCCCAACAGTTCCTCGGGTTAGTCAATTATATGGCAGATTTTCTGCCAAAGCTGTCTGTCCATACAGCCCACCTGTTCCCCATGTTGAAAAGGAGTCCCCCCACTTGGACTGAAATCCAAAAAAAAGCTGTCAAACAGATAAAGGAGTTTGCTGACAAGATGCCTCCTTTAAAGATTCCTGCACAAACAGACAAACGAGTCTTACAGATAGATGCCAGTGACGAGTATTGGGCGGCAGTCTTGCTTGTTGAAGACGATAAGGGTGTCAGAACAATATGTGGTTATAAAAGTGGCACGTTCAAGGAATTTGAAAAGCATTACCATTCCACGTATAAAGAAATCTTATCAGTTAAGAAAGGAATCGAGAAATTTCAATTCCACTTAATTGGTCATAATTTTCTTATTGAAATGGACATGTCAGCTTTTCCGAAGATGATACAGTTCAAACAAAAGATTCTCCCAGAAGCACAACTGTTGAGATGGGCAAACTGGTTTACTCAATGGAAGTTCACGGTTAAACATATTAAAGGAAAAGATAATATCCTTGCTGACTTCTTATCAAGACCAAAAGAGTACAAGCCAAAGGCCTATAAATACAAAGAGCATCCAGAAATCCAGTACCAACACACCAGACACCCCCATATCATTCCAAAGCATCAGCACACCAGACACCCCCATATCCTTCCAACCTTATTCATGATGAATAACCCAGGTTCTTCTAGCTCCCCAAAACCACTTGTAGAAGAACTCAAAGACAAAAATGTTCCAAAAGAAATTATCGAAGTAATTGCAGAACATGCCCTGAGAGAACGTTCCCAATTGTGCTACAAAAGATTTCTTACAATCATCATGAAAAAGTATGGTCTGTTCATGAAAGGATTGGTATTCCACCACGACTACCCATTCATGAATATTTTCCATATCAAAGATCTTTATGATCTACCAAAAGAAGCTTTATGCTTTTTCTGGTATCTATTTGAATCCCACACAATTGCAATGTCCTTCAATTCAGAGAAACTTCTCCCTTACTTGATTGATTGTCAGTGTGAACCCATGACGAAAAAGTCCAAAAATACGTTCACCTTACTATAATGGTTCCTCACTCCGTATCAGTGGATTGAAGAAATTACATCCTCAAAGAAGAAACACTGTATTGTATACTTCAGAAGACCAGGATGTTATATTCCTCCATCAACAGGTAGAGACGGGCAGTCATTGGTTTTACACGCTCCTTATTGTTTCACACACTCATGGTCAGACATAAAGCCTACTAGCCCTAATTACAAATATTGGGTTCCAAAGGAGTACACAGATACACGGATATGCCTTGCCCATGCAAACAACGTCTCGCCAGAATCTATACCTGCAAATGTGCTCAACAGAGTAAATGCTTGGGAAAATGACGATCCATATTCACAAATTTGGAAAGAAGCCTACGACCAATATGCAGACGCTCATCTTGTAGATGATTTTGATCCATACGAAGATGATCCGTCGCACCCAGATTCCCGATGGAAGTAAAAGTATCCAAGAAGAAGAAGAAGTTCTTGTAACATATTTGTGTGCTTTTGGTTTGTTTAATGTGTGCTTAAGAATAAAGCTTAATCACTCTTAAAGTGGTTTTAGCAAGTAGGTTATTTATTAAAATATCTAGTAATGTGTGATGTAAGCCATGATGTAATTTGCTAGTGTGATGTAAGCAATGATGTCATGAACACCCTTCCTTGGCCTATAAAAGGAGGGTTCCCCCTATTGTAATTCTCATCCTTGGAAAGAAATAAAAAATTCTTATATATTTACCTCTATCTTCTCTCTAGTTTCTCTCACTAAAAAACTCATTTGAGTCTTTTATCTTTCTTATTTTCCAGCCCAGAACAACGCTCAGCAGAACAGGTTCAGGTCAGGTTCAGCCTTTTCTTCTAACCCCTATAACCTACTGTGTTGGGAAAACAGAAAGTGTCACATGTGAACTGTTATCAATGAATTAAGATATCCAAATCTGCTATAGGGTAGATAAAATTTCCATCCAAATATAAAAAATACACCTGCACCATTAAGTGTAATACATCGTCCACAAGCTCAGCTGTCATAAGAACACAGGGAAATTATGAATATTGCCATTTTGTTGCAATTAGTTCCACCAATGAACAAGCAAACTAAGAATGTAACTGATAAACTTTACTCATATAATTAATTTGAGCTCAAAATGTGTTTCGCTAACATCATATCATCAATTTGTGTTCGTTGTATTAGTTAAGTTTTGCAATTTTTGTAATTGGTTCAAAGTTGACTGATAAACTTACTCAGACTTGTGTTCAGTAATTCAAGATGTTACAGTCATGAATAGGTATCTCATATCTTGGCGACTTGGCTTGGTGTTATCAAGGCCAGCATGGTCCAGAAGAAGTGCCTATGACACAACGGGATCTCTAGAGTACAAAATATTATTCAGTCATTTAGTTATTTTCGATATCCTTTCAATACAACATTTAATTAACCTTTGGTATACGTACCATTATTCTACATAGATAAGACTCTTGAAAATTATATTTTATGTTATTAACCGCTAGTACAGAGTTTTGTTTTCAACATTTGTAAGCTTCTATCTGTATGTTTAAATATTTTAAATTGACAGCAAGTAATTTTTAAAATGGAAAGATACTTAGATACATATATTGATATACCAGGTTAGTTACCTGTGTACCACACAGGTTAAAATGAGTAATTTTTTGTTAAATAATAACATAATATGAAATACAAAAAAAATGTATCACATACATAAAGATATATTATATGGTAAAAAGTTACACATTACGCAATTTGAAAATAAAAAGTTGTTAGAAAATTTATAAATCATAAATTATTTCTTTATTATTTTCTATATCAAAACATGGTTGTAAATGGCTACTTTTTTAAACCAACTCGTGGATCAAAACTCATTCTAATCTTAAACTATTTTGACATGAACAATGTTTAATATTTAACCGGTTAAAGAAACCCACCCGTTTCGTATTGGTTTGTTATAAAAATCTAATATTAATAACTAATGCAATATATTTTATATTAAACAAATTAACATATTTATGATGATATTAATTCTTTTAAATTAGATGGAATTATTAAAAGTTGAAAATAAAATATTAAAAAGAGAAATGTATTAATATGGGAGAGATGGGGGAAAATTTTGTAAGGATCAATATAGTGATAACATGTAACATTTAGAAAACTTTATTTATTAAATAGTATAGATTTTAACATGTCTATTTATGCAACATTTTTAATACAAGAAGATGAATATATAAGAGACTGAAAAGTGCAGTTGTACAGAAACATGAACGTCGATTCAGCACTCCATTTATGAACTACCAAGACACTCACTTGTGGTCTAAAACCAAATTTTAAATGCATAATCCATCATTTCAAGATTAAGAAATTACAAACTACTTTACCAAAACATCATTCCTTTAATCAACACATTGATACATTTAACAAATTCACTACACAAAAGTGTTAAGTTGAAGCATTTCATAACAAAAAGGAACTCCAAAGATGTTTTCAAAGCTTAACCTCAACATTAACACCAGCAGGAAGATCAAGCTGCATCAAAGAGTCAATGGTTTGTGCAGTCGGGTGTAGAATGTCTATGAGCCGTTGATGGGTTCTGATCTCAAAGTGAAACCTTGCATCTTTGTGAACATGAGGAGATTTAAGCACACAGTATATTCTCTTCTTGGTTGGCAATGGCACGGGCCCCATGGTCTTTGCGTTTGTTGTTCTAGCAGCATCCATGATCTGCTTGCATGAATCCTCAATTAAAGGCACCCAGTATGACCTCAATTTGATCCTAATTTTCTGTTTTGGTGCTACCTGAGAAACAATAAAATTACTAAATCTAAGCTACTATACATTATAAGCACATTGATCAACACGCGATCCTGCTGCTACATGAAGCACGCTTTGTTGAATCCATTTCGTCACTACTTGTAAATCATTTTCATCTTGTGGGTCCAGTTTATCTTGTATGAGGAAAAAAAACGGGACCCACAAAGAACTTGAAACACGAACTTTCATTCTAAAAAATGTGAATTACACAATAATATGTGATCGATACTTCTCTTCTACAACGACCAAGTTCAAAAACGTCCCAAATGCTCTAACTACATGCTTAAAAGCATGAAACAACCTTAAAAAATGTGGTCGACAAATGTAAAATGGTGATAGTGCTTATGAAGAATATGCACTTATGCCAAAGTTTTGAATATTGAAATGTAAAATATATACCTACAGGGCCTTTTTTTATTTTGAACCTAAGCAGTTAATGCGGAAAAAATATCGGATATTGGTCAAGGACCGATATCTGAGATATCGGTTATCGCGACAAGATATCGGTGGGATATCCGTAATTTTAATATCATTTAAAATCCATATATATAGCAATTTAACACTAATAGTTAAGTATACTCTCCTACCACTAACAAATTAACCTTTTGCAACTTGCAATACCCAAACAATCGTAGCAAGTAGGAACTGATTAAGACTTAAAACACTAACATTGAACACTAAATATTGATAATTAAGACTTAAAACACTTATATCGGGAATATCTTTGATATAACGGTCCAATATCGGTCAATATCACCGATATTATTGGTACCGATATTCTGGCCGATATTTTAACAAAGGACCGACATATTGGCGATATCGACTGCATAGTTTTGAACAACTAAATATTTGTACACGGTGGGGTTTTGAACCCCTGGCCTCCTATTTATACCTACGGGGCTTTAAAATGTGCATTTTGAAGGTGCTTATAGCAAGCAACTTGAACAATATCACAATCAGATTAAACAATTTATTCTTGTATTTATTTATCTCCACATTGTATCATTTTCACTCATTAATCAGAAAATCACAAGCCTTTTAGCCAAACAGAAGTGAAATTCAATTATACCTCAAGGGTTTGTTCCAAGGCTTCAGGAGCTGCAAAAACCCTAGTTGTGGAGCAACGATGAGATTGAAACTGAATCTTGGAGGTTAATGAAGAGGCATTTGGGATGATATGTAGGGCAGACAGCTTGGGCTTTGAAGAAATTGAGGTGGAATTGCATAAAGGGAACATTGGTGCTGCTAAAGATGATGAAATTGACATCTTATTGAATGTTAATTTGAACCAGTGATGATCGGATGTTTTGCAGACGGAGGAGCGTTATCCACAAAACAAAAGAAAAGAGGTTCTGACTGAGTGAGATAATGGAGGGTGAGTAATATTGGATCCGGGTTGGTTGGTTTAGTATATGGGCTAGTGGTCAATATAAGCTTTATTCAGAGCCCAATATAGAAACACTTCGAGTTGGAGATGTCCTTAGCTTAGCGGGTGGCTCAAACACATCATCTCATGGGAAAACCCGTCGTTCAAAGTAGAAATATACAAAAACCCGTTTTGAAACCGGTTCACTGCAAATTGACTCAGTCCGCCGGTTCTATCATTGGTTCCCCTTTTGAACTACCAAACCGGTTTGAGAAAAAACTGGTTTAAGCTGGTTAAAACGAACAAAACGTTTTGGACCAGTTCGACCTTTCATGCTCCTAAACCGGTTTCAAAACCAAACCGGTTGAAGTCAAACTGGTTTTGACCATGGTTTGATCAAACCGGCTTGGTTGACAAAAAAATGGTTTTCTACACCTCTAGTTAAAAGAAAAGCCGTCTCAAAGAATCGTGAAATTTATTTGGGCCGAGGGCGCAAAATGTTGGGCCTTAAATTAGTTGATAACTGGATTTAAACATTAGAAATACATATTTTTTAAAAAAAAATATATATAATGTTTAAAAAAATCGGGCCTATAGAGGTGTCTGGTCGGGGTCGGTTGGCCAACCGGCCCTACCTCATAGTTGGTCTTGGTTCAAAGGTACACTGCCATAAAACCGGTTGAAATCATATTCAAATTTGAGACCTTGCGAACTCCAGCCCAAATATTCAATTCCACTTTGATGCCAATTAGAAAGCTATGTTTTTTTTTACCAATAATTCACTTTTATATTATCGTCAACTCATTACTTTCTGCATCATTCATCTTGTATCTTTAAACTTGTGTTACACCTATCCCTTATCAATCATACTTTTTTAAAGGATATTGGTTTTTAATACTCTCAACTTTCACTCATTGGATAATAACACTCCCAACTAACGATTTGTCTCCCATCATTCCCAACTTGTAACTTATTTTCTTATATCACTCCCGAACTTAACGGACCTTAACTCAGATAGTTTTTTTTTTGCTGACGTGGCATGTTTTGGCTGATGTGACATGCTATGTGGAAAAAAATACCATATTTAAAAAAATAAAAACCTAATAAAAAATACTATTAATATGTATATATACACATACACCCACACACATAGACACAAACACCACCACTGTCTATACGATAACACCACCACCATAGAACTCCACCACTTCCGGCCTTTATCGCCACCTTTACCACCACCGCCACCCTAGTTACCTTCACCACCACCAGCCTCACCGCCCTCATCACTACATGTCAAAACCCCAAACTCAAATGAGGTAGTTGTTGGCCAAAACCCCAAACTCAAATGTGGTTGTCGCCGCCTCCGTGTTTTTCCGGCGAGTTCCACCGTTAACAACAGAGCAGCGATTCGAAGTAATCCTTTAATCGCCGGAAAACGAGTTGCAGGTTTCCGTCGAACACCATATCCATCATTTCACCGCCCACCACCCTAAAACCGCAGCCCCCTGACGGGTGGTCCATGGGACAACCCTTAAGTGGTTTAAGTTCCTTAATAATCATGCGCTTAGTTGGTTTATTTTGTTGAATTAGATAACTACGTTTACTTGTGTAATGGCAGGTATGAAAAGCTAGATGATGGATATACGATAACGTAGGCGAAAACGGTGGCGAAAACGGACTTGGAACGAAGAAAATATCAAGAAAATAAGAAGTTGGTGTGAAGACCATCGTAGCTTACGGTATCCACCGTAAGCTACGGTGGCGTTGAAGAAATATAGCTGCCGTAAGGCAGACTCAAGCCACCGTCGGATTTATAAAGCCACCGTAAGCTACGGTAGCCACCGCAGCTTACGGTGGACACCTTGCTGCACTTTATAACTGCCATATAACATGTATTTTTGGACGGCTTTTGGTATCTTGATCATATCTTTTCATCTAAGGACGACCCTAGGGTGATTTTGAGATCTTCTTGATCAATTGTGAGTGTGGTAATCATTAAACACTTGTTTTCAATTTGTATGACAATCATAATCGAAGGGATGACAAGCCGAATCATGCTCGGCTAAAATCCTTCGTGTTTTCCCTCGGATTGTAAGGTTTGCTATGTTTGTTCGGTTAATTGTTTAGACAATTTCTGAGATAATATTTGATCTTATTGATTTAGTTATTATGGTGTTTGTGTATTGGTTGATAGATTGTTAGTTTATCAATTTTATGTTCTAAACCGTCAGTTCTTGGTTTTGTAAGTAATCGAGACTAATCGGGAGGGATTTAGGGTTGGATAAACTAATTGGTTTTTGAGTGATTACCTTGTATTATATAATCCAAGTGCTTGATCTTCAATTATCTCAATCGTTTACATAAACACGAACTCAGTTTAAACATTAACAGTAACATTCATGGAAACCTGAAACCGAGGGAAGGCATATTTTCGTTTATTGATTAAAACTCGTTTATTGCTTTAGTTCTTTTTGTTTTTCAAATCAAACAACCAAATCATTGAATTTACTTTTTGCAATTAGTATAATATAGTTTAATTATAAAACTACTTAGTAATACATTTTCCACAAACTCCATGTGTTCAATATCCGCTTACCGCTATCTAATTAGTTGTATTCGGTTTATTTTTGAGTGAGTTTACGAACTCACGTCAAATTTTGGCGCCGTTGCCGGGGAGTAGTGCGCAACGTGTGTTAGCTTTAGTAGTTTTTGTGTTATTTTCGGGTTTACGCTGGTTGTGTTAGTGTGCAGGTAACTACAGGTTTATGCATACTAGAAGCTCTAACATGTCATCACCACTAGTAATTGATCCCGAGATTGACAGAACACTCCGAAGAAACCGAGTCTTACTTAGGGAGAATAAGCTTCTTGGTTCTCCAACCGTATCAAACAATATGGATTCACTAGTTCCCACTTCAGGTCAAACAAACCCAACTACACCTCCACCAAATCCACCTCCATCGATCACTACTACAACATCAAGTGATCAACCACCAACCACAACCGAACCAATCACTGTTCAATACACCTATGCAACATCATCCACATTGTCACCTATTACCAACCTTTTTCCTACTTTTGGATCGTCATCATCCCAACAACATCAACAACCAACCTTTCAACAAGCACAATCAAGTTACCAATATCAACCCTAACCTTTTATGCAACATTCAAGATCACAAGGTGACGGTTATGGGTATGGGTTTGATAGTGAATTTGAGGGGTATGAAGTGGAAGGTTACTACGTGGGAGGTGATGGAAGCAAAAGGGTAAATCTGGGAAATTTTGGTTATGGTCAATGGCATCAACCGGAACCGTTGCAAGAGGTTAATCGACAACAACCACCGGCGGTTGTTCAACAACAAGCTTAACCACTGGTTCAACAACAAGTTCAACAACAACCACCGGTTGTCGTTAATCAAGTTCAACCGCCACCGGTTATTCAACAACCGCAAGGGCAACCTCAAGATCAACAATTCCAACGACAAATGCCCCAACCATAGTTTCAACAACAGTTTGTGCAGCCAAGGCCCGTTTATAGGCAAATGGGTCAACCACGAGTACCAATAGGGGTACCAAGAAGGCACGCAAGAGATATGGTTAGGGGGATTGAAGCCCATTTCCGACCCATAATTACTAATAATCCGTCTCCGGTGGTTATCCCTCTCAATAATCAAGGGAGGACTATTAAAGTAAGAACCAATTCCCTTCAAAGTCTTCCGAAGTATAAAGGTCTAGCAACGGAGGAACCTTACTTCCACTTGGAGGCATATGACTCCATTTGCAACACAATTGGGGGTCAAGGTTTTACATCGGATGATGTGAAGTTGGTTTTGTTTCAGTTTTCATTGGAAGACAAGGCAAAGAGATGGTTTTACACTTTGCCTTCCGCTTCTGTTTATACTTGGGCCGAGATGCAACAAAGATTTTTAGAAGAATTTTACACAGCCCAAAAGACCAATGATGCGAGAAGAAGTCTGAGAACCTTCCAACAACAATCGGGGGAAATGTTTCATGAAGCATTTGAGAGATTCAATATGATGATCAAGAATTGTCCTCATCACGGTATTGCTTTGTGGGAGTTGTTGAATGCGTTTCATGAGGGTTTGAGTATGGAGGATGAACGGGATTTGCGGCCGATCACTAATGGTACATTTGGTACCAATTATGAACAAGACGATTGGGCGTATTTGGAACAAATGGCAGTTACTTCAAAAAGAAAGGCTCAAACCGGTAGAAGAGCGAGACCGGCGATTGGTAGACCGCAAGTGCAAGCCGTGGAAGAAGGAAATGTACAAACCATTAATCAAGTCATCAATGTTTGTACAAATTGTAATGAATTGGGTCATGCAACGGAGGTATGTACGGTAGGTCAAGCGCCGGTAGAAGAGGTAAATGCACTTCAAGGGGGAGGTGGTAGAAATTACAATATGAACTCCAACACCTACCACCCCAGGTTAAGAAATCACCCGAATTTTTGTTATGGAAATCCGGCCACTCAATCTAACCCGAATTTTCAAGGAAGTCAAAGTAATTATGTCCCTCGTCAACAATATAATAACCAAGGTAATTATTATGGTGGGAATAATCAAGGATTTTAAGGTCAAGGGGGTGGTGGTCAAGGCGATCAAGGTGGGTCAACGGGTCAAAGTTCATCGAGTGGAAACGAGGTTATGGACATGTTGAAGTTGATGCAACAAGACATGCAACGAAGAAATCAACTTGATGAAGTGAGAATGCAAAAGGATGAAGTTCGAGACAAAGCCATCCAAGCGTTGACCACCCAAATGGGTCAACTTGCAACTGAAGTGTCGGACTTGAAGAAGAATAAATGTCAATTGCCAAGCGACACAAAGGTAAATCCTTCTCATAACTCTTCTCGTAATGTTCCTATTAACCACGTGAGTGTTTTAAGAAGTGGTAAAGAATACAAAAAAGATTTATCACCGGATGTGGTTGATGGGGAAGTTGAGGATATTACGGGTAATGAAAGTGATGATGAAATTCAAATTAATAAACCCACTAAACATGTCAGTTTTGAAAAACCGTTACAAAATCCGGGTCAAACTTTAAATTTAAAAGATAAAGATAAGGAAGTAGAACCAAAGGTGGTTCCATTTCCTTCGGCTTTACTTGACCCGGGTAAGAAAAATTTATTTCAAGAAGGGGTCCTCAAAAAGAAGAGATGTGGGAAGTTTTTAAACAAGTAAAGGTAAATTTACCTTTACTTGAGGCAATAAAGCAAGTACCCGCTTATGCAAAATTTTTGAAAGAATTGTGCACTCAAAAGAGGCAACAAAAAGTGCCTTTACGAGTGGATTTAACTGAGCGGGTAAGTGCGGTTTTAAAAGGAGATCTTCCTCCTAAGCTTCAAGATCCGGGAACGCCCTTAATTAACATTCATGTAGGCGACTTTCAAATGTCTAAGGCGCTACTAGATCTTGGGGCCGGGGTAAGTATTCTTCCGGGGGGTTTTTATACGACCAATATGATTTTGGTCCTTTAAAACGAGTTGAGACAACGGTTGTGTTAGCCGATTTGTCCCATAAACTCCCCCGAGGAATTGTGCGGGACGTGATAGTAAAAGTTGAAGAATTTTACTATCCGGTTGACTTTTTGGTCTTAGATTACTCATCGGTTGATTCGACCCAACAACAAAATGTTATATTGAGTCGACCGTTTTTAAACACCGCTCATGCTATTATTGACTATCGATCGGGCACAGTTGATATGGCTTTTGAAAATAGAAAAATGAGATTAAATGTGTTCACTAACGGATCTAATGCTTTATGTGGTGATGAGTGTTTCATGGCAGATATTGTTGACACGTGTGAACCGCACGATTATGAGGACGATGCTTTGGAAGCATGTGTTTGTGATTTTTCTGAACAGGTACATCTTTGTGCATTGAGGATGGAAGAGAAAAATCAAGACGTGTTGGCGGTTAATGAAGGACGACCACCATGGACTCATCAAATTGAAAGTCTACCGACTGTGATAGATTCGGGTACTAAACCGTCATTGGAAAGTCCACCAAAGTTAGAATTGAAGGATTTTCCAAGCCACTTGAAGTATGCGTTTTTGGGGGATAATGACACATTACCGGTCATTATTGCATCTAATTTGGAAGAGGCCCAAGAACAACAATTGTTGAAGGTGTTGAAGACGAATAAAGCGGCCATAGGTTGGACAATTGCGGATTTAAAAGGCATTAGTCCATCTATAGTTATGCACAAAATCATCACCGATGAGGAGGTAACCAACTCGGTAGACTCAAAGACGGTTGAATCCCAATTTGAGAGAAGTTGTGAAAAAAGAGGTAATCAAGTGGTTGGATGCGGGAATAATCTATCCCATCTCGGATAGCGCATGGGTAAGTCCTACATAGGTGGTACCGAAAAAATCAGGTATACAGGTAATTAAAGATGAAAGCGGTGAACAAATTGCCACCCGACCAGTAACCGGGTGGCGAGTTTGCATTGATTATCGTAAATTAAATGCCGCTACATCTAAAGATCATTTTCCATTACCTTTTATTGACCAAATTATTGAAAAATTATCGGGTCAAAAGTATAACTGTTTTTTGGATGGGTACTCAGGTTATAACTAAATTGCCATTCATCCGAATGACCAACACAAGACCACTTTCACCTGTCCGTATGGCACTTTTTCTTTTCGGCGAATGCCATTCGGATTGTGTAATGCCCCGGCCACATTCCAACGTTTTATGATGAGTATTTTTTCGGATATGGTCGGGGAGTCACTCGAGGTATTTATGGATGACTTTTTCATTTTTGGCAACTTATGAAAATTGTCTCAATGAATTAGAAAAATTTTTAAAAAGGTGTGTTGAGACAAATTTAGTTTTAGGTTGGGAGAAAATTCACTTCATGGTGCAAGAGGGTATTGTGTTGGGTCACGTTATTTCGGAAAGGGGAATGGAAGTGGATAAGGCAAAATTCCGGGTAATATCATCTTTACCACCACCTAAAAACAATAAAGGGGTAAGGTCATTTTTGGGGCATGCGGTTTTTTATAGGAGATTTATTAAAGGCTTTAGTGTTATCACAAAACCTTTATGTAATTTATTATTAAAATATGTTCCTTTTGATTTTACTAATGAGTGTTTTCAAGCGTTTAATGTTTTGAAGGAAAAGTTGGTGGAAGCCCCCATTTTACAACCACCGGATTGGTCAAATTCGTTTGAGATTATGTGCGATGCTAGTGATACTACTATCGGAGCGGTTTTGGGTCAACGATTCGATAAAAAGACGGTGGTCATTTATTATGCGAGTAAAACATTATCCGAAGCGCAACTTAATTATACAACCACCGAAAAAGAATTGCTTGCGGTGGTGTATGCTTTGGATAAGTTTCGCTCTTACATTTGGGTGAGTAAGGTGATCGTTTATTCGGACCATAGCGCGGTTCGATATTTGATGGAGAAGAAGGATGCAAAAGCACGGTTAATTAGATGGGTGTTGCTTTTGCAAGCGTTCGATTTAGAAGTTCGGGATAAAAAAGGGTGTCAGAATGTAGTGGCGGATCACCTTTCCCGAATTCCTTTGGAGGGTGTTGATGACCCGATGGAGATAAACGAACGGTTTCCCGATGAAAAACTGTTAGCCGTATCGACTACACCATGGTATGCCCATTTTGTGAATTATTTAGCAACGGGATCTATTCCAAGTCATTGGGTGAAGAAAAGAAGACAACGGTTCATGGCCCAAGTGAAGCAATATATTTGGGATGAACCGGATTTGTTCAAGATTGGTTCGGACCAAATGATAAGAAGGTGTATTCCCGATTCCGAGGTGTGGAAAGTTTTGACTCATGCACATGCATCGGCGTGTGGAGGTCATTTTAGCGGTCAAAAGACGGGTTACCGGGTGCTTCAATGTGGGTTTTATTGGCCCACCATTTTTAAAGATTCAAGTGAGAATGCCCGACATTGTTTGAATTGTCAAAAGTTGGGTAGTATCTCGAAACGGGATGAAATGCCGTTGCAACCGTTTTTGGTGTTAGAGATTTTCGATGTATGGGGAATTGATTTTATGAGCCCGTTTCCAAACTCAAATGGATTTTTATATATCTTGGTTGCGGTTGATTATATGTCTAAGTGGGTAGAAGCGATAGCAACAAGAACTAATGATCATTCGGTAGTTTGCAAATTCGTCAAATCAAACATCTTTGCTCGGTTTGGTATCCCGCGGGTTATTATTAGTGATGGTGGGTCGCATTTCAAGAATTTCACCTTTGGGAAGATTTTAAAAAGGTACAATGTGAATCACCGAATTGCCACTCCTTATCATCCACAAACGAGTGGACAAGTTGAAGTGTCCAATCGCCAAATCAAAGAAATCTTGATGAAGATGGTGCGGGTCGATAGGAGGGATTGGTATTCTAAGTTGAATGATGCATTGTGGGCGTATCGGACCGCTTATAAAACTCCTATTGGCACAACTCCTTATCGGTTAGTTTATGCGAAAGGGTGTCATTTACCAATGGAGTTGGCACATAAAGTGTTTTGGGAGATCAAGAATGTCAACGCGGATTATAAGGAAGCGGATGAATTGAGAAAGTTGAAGTTGAATGAGATTGAGGAAATCCGGGATGAAGCGTATGAATGTGCTTCCGCATACAAAGACAAACTAAAAAAGGTCCATGATGCAAAGTTAAGAAAACAGACTTTTGAAGTGGGTCAAAAGGTGTGGTTGTATAATTCAAGGCTAAAGTTATTTCCGGGTAAGTTAAAGAGCAAGTGGATGGGCCCGTATGTCATCACAAAAGTGGGTCAATTTGGTGATGTGGAGATAGAAGATGTCCAAGAACAAACGAAACAAGTGGTGAACGGTCAACGACTTAAACCTTACTAGGAAGGAAAGGACATCAATATGCTCGATGTGGACCAGGTGAGTTACTTGTTACGCTCACCGGATGAGGAAACGAATTAAAGGGCCAAGGTATGTTGTATATTTTTAGTTTTGGTTAATTTAGTTTTTATTTGAAATTGGTTTTAAAAATTACCTTCCTCGCTTTGGAGTTGTCCATCAAGTGTGGGGAAGTCCTTGCGATTTTTATATCGTGTTGAGGACAACTCGGGTTTTTCATGGGGGGGTAGGGTAATTTTTATTTTTATTTTAATTTTGGTAAATAAGTTTTTATTATTTGTTTTTATTATTGTAGGTTTTTGTAAGTGTAAAAAAAAATTAAAATTTTAAAACCTACAGGGCCACCGTAACCTACGGTAGGTTTTTGTGACCCAAGGCCACCGTAGGCTACGGTGTACACCGTAGCTTACGGTGGACCTTGGGAGCTGGGTGGGGTCCGGTTTTTAAAATAAAAAAAAAGAATTTACAATTAACATACATCACACGAAATTCTTACCTCATTCACCACATATTTCACCAAACTCATCTTCTTCTTCCCCAAAACATTAAAACCCTAACTCTTACCTCATACCTTCATAAATTTCTCATCTCTCAACCAAATAACTTGATTTTTGGGTCTAAATTGGCTAGAATCTCATAAGGGTTTCAGCTATACCATTGTATTTGTGAGAACCCTTCGTTTTGGTGGTCGATTTTGGACAACCAAGTCCGAAATTTTTTGGGTTTTTTGTGTATTTTGAAGCTTGTTCATCTTCATCCTCTACAACAACAAGGTATGTAATCTATTATCATTCTTGATAGTGTATTGCAAGGATATTGTAAGTTGTTTATAATTGTTGCTACACCCACACTTGCTTGAATTGTTGAATAATGAGTTTGAATGGGCTATGGTTGAAGATGATTAGTATGATTTGAAACATAATTATGGGCATATTATTGGTCATTTAGTGGACATAATGTCAAAATTTTGTGAATTTTTTTTTGAAAAGTTGAATAATATGTCTAAGTAACATCTTCAATCATAATGTTAAGCAAGTGTGGGGATGTTCAAGATTGAAAAGTGATTAACTTGCTCTTTTGTTGTTTTGTTGTTGTGTTTAGAATGGGTCTAAAAGGAAAGGAACCGGTTGGGTCTTCAAGTAACCCGGCTGACCAACCGAAAAGAAGAAGGTTAATTCTTCAAATGGATGACTCGGAAAGTGAGAAGGAAGAGGATCAGATAAGGGAAAAGCCAATTTGGAGATCAGGGTCGTTGGCAGATCAACCTCAAGAATGGCAAGCGGAGCTCTTCCATGATCAGATGAACGCGTTGAGACAGCGAACTGATGCGTTTATTTGCTAAAAAGAAGTTAGAGAAGCGGAATTTGGTCCATTTGGGGTTACCGCTAAATTCAGAGCATTGGGTTGGGAAGCAGCTCTGAAATGTCATGACAAGGAGTCAACTAACCTGTTCGATTCGTAAATTCAAGAATGGATGGCTACTCTACGAAAGGTTGCAGGTAACCATCCATCAAAGGATAGGTTGATTGGTACTGTGAATGGGGTTCAAGTGGAAATGTCGTTTGATAGTTTGAGACGGGTAGCAAAGTTTGATAGTAAACCGCAAAATCAGTATAAGTACCCGGATTTGGATGATTTGTATTTGGCACCCAAGAA
This sequence comes from Bidens hawaiensis, assembly GCF_021521415.1. Lineage (NCBI taxonomy): Eukaryota > Viridiplantae > Streptophyta > Magnoliopsida > Asterales > Asteraceae > Bidens > Bidens hawaiensis. The sequence goes on from NW_027505224.1 coordinate 103,884, forward strand.
GCACCCGATGTGGAACACAATGTTGGATGATCTGTTTTTTCCCGGTACATACGCCGGGAAATTGTACCGAAAAAATTTGAAGATGGAAGCAAAGTTGATGTTAACGATAAGCATCGATAACGTCATTCCGCGTCGTGGTGATAGGATCGAGGTACGATATCCCGAAGTTCCAATATTATACACGTTTCTACATGGCTCACCGCTTATTTCATATCGATTCATAGTAATGAATAACGTATGGATAAGCCGAAATAGCGTAGACCGGAAGATCATACCGCATTGTCGATTAATAACGGCATTGTTAAAGACATATGTGTTTTGGACAAAAATCACTCAAGGATAATGTATCCAAATTCGTAATTGTGAGGTCTAGTGCTATGATGATAATATTGAATGTGTAATCGAAATCTTGGTGAACATAATGATTTGATCACGAGGGAAAAAGCCCTTAACCAAAATAGTCTTACTTCGGTCAAAACTTATCAAGGTAATCTTTGGTAAAATAACTTCGGTCAAGGATTAATAAGATAATCTTTGGTCGAATTACTTTAGTCGATGATCAACAAGGTAACCTTTGGTCGATAAGTATATGATTATCGTGGTCTCCGGCACAAAAAACCCCAGACGGTGAAAACTATCACCGTCGATTATATTGATAATAAAAGGTGGTTACAAGTGTTGTGGAGTATATGATCGAGATTACAAAGTAAGCTAGTGTGTAGAGAGAATGCTTGCTTCTGATTACGATACTCAATCCTCTTAGGATACTTGATCCTGATTAGAAAAAGTATTTCTTGAGATGAATAACATTCTATGCTCTAGGTAACCTGTTGCCTTCCATAGTCAGCAGGTGATATGCCCTCTTTCCGGCTTCTCACTTGATCAAGTAGGGGCCTTCCCACTTGGGTGCTAGCTTTCCATCTGCTGGATTAGTTGTGTTTTCGAAAGCTTTCCTCAAAACTAGATCTCCTTCTTGAAATCTTCGAATCTTGATATTCTTGTTGTATGCCCCAGCTACCCTTTGTTGATATGCTGCCATTCTGATTTTAGCTAGGTCTCTGAGCTCATTAACAGTATCCAGATCTTGGAGAAGGATTTCGTTGTTGGCTTGAGGATCACGAATGCTTGTTCTGGCAGTAGGAACCACCATCTCCGTAGGGATACAGCTTCTGAGCCAAACACCAATGAGAAGGGTGTTTGACCTGTTGCATTCTTTGGTGTTGTTCTATCAGCCCAAAGAACATATGGTAGCTTTTCGGCCCACTTTCCTTTCTTGGATCCTAGTTTCTTCTTCAAGTTGTTGATAATAATCTTGTTACTTGATTCTGCTTGACCATTAGCTTGAGGATGAATTGGTGTGGAGGTAATCATCTTAATGCCCCAACTGTCACAAAAGTTAGTGGTTCTTTTCCCGATAAACTGGGAACCATTGTCACAAATAATTTCTGAAGGGATACCAAATCTAGAAATAATATTTCTTTTAATGAAGGATATCACCTCTTTTTCGTGGACTTGAACGAAAGCTTCTGCTTCTATCCACTTTGAAAAGTAATCAGTCATTGCAAGCATGAATACTTTTCCTCCTGGCGCTTTAGGTAGCTTACCCACGATATCCATGCCCCACTTCATGAAAGTCCATGATGAGGATATAGGATACACATGCTTTGCTGGCTGATGCAGAATATTGCCATGTATTTGACATGAATCACACTTCTTTGAGTACTCCATGGCGTCTATCTTCATGGTAGGCCAGAAGTATCCTGTTCTCAGAATCCTAGAGAATAGGGCTCTACCTCCGGTATGATTACCGCAATCTCCTTCGTGAAAGTCTTTGAATACCTCTTGAATTTCAGGATCTTCGATACATCTTAAGTATGGACCTGCAAAAGATTTCCTATACAGAATATTATTTAATAAAATGTATTGTGATACCTTAAGTTTGAAGGACTTAGGTTTCTATGTGGCTGGAATCTCTCCATTTTGAATGAACTTCTTGATCGGGAGGATCCAAGATCCTTGATTACTTGAGGATAATAGATCCAAAGACACAATATCTTTGTCAGTTGTTATCTCCCCAACTTCTTATTCTCCTATTGCTGGTGAGAGTACATGGATAATTGGGATCTTCATATCTTCTGGAATCTTCAATGATGAAGCTAAATTTTCTAAGGCATCTACCCCAGCATTCTCTTCTATTTGTACCTGTATAATACTAAAAGAATCGAAGAACTTTGATAGTTCCTTCACAACATCTAGATATTTGATTAGTTTTTCACCTTTAACAGCATATGAGCCATTAAAGTGGTTAGCCATCAATAAAGAATCCACATATACTTGAAGATACCTGATCCTCATGTGTTTAGCTAATTGCAAACCTGCAATCAGAGCTTCGTATTCCGCTTCATTATTGGTGGCTTGGAATGCACATGCAATGGACTGGGGTATTATGTCCCTCTGTGGCGATTTCAAGAGGATACCCAATCCTGTTTCTCTTACGTTGGATGCTCCATCAGTAAAGAGGATCCAAGGATCCTTGGTTTCTTCCGGTTGTTGAACCTCCAAATCAGCTTCCTCTTGCATGTCACTACTGAAATCAGCCACAAAGTCTGCAAGCACTTGTGACTTAATGGCTGTTCTGGGCTCATACTGAATATCATATGCACTCAATTTTACAGCCCATTTGGCCATCCTTCCTGACAATTCTGGTTTTCTAAGCACATTCTTAACAGGATAATTAGTTCTTAAAATAATAGTATGTGTTTCAAAGTAGTGTCTCAATTTGGTTGAGGCCATAATCAAAGCAAGAATTAATTTTTCAAGGTGAGAATACCTGACCTCTACGTCTAACAGGCTTTTACTTACATAATATACCGGGTGCTGTTGTCCTTCATGATCCTTGGCCAGAACAGCACTGATTGCATTACCTGACACAGCTAAGTACAAAGACAGCGACTCACCATCTATTGGCTTCATCAAAGCAGGCGCCGAGGATAGATAATCCTTAAGAGCCTTTAGTGCATCTTCATGCCTTTGAGTCCATTCAAACTTTTTATTTTTCCTCAAGATATCATAGAAGTATTTGCACTTCTCTGAGGATCTAGAAATGAATCTGTTGAGAGCAGCTATACTTTACGTCAGTCTCTGGACATCTTTAGCATTCACAGGAGACTTTAAATTAATGATGGCTTCTATCTGCTCGGGGCTCGCTTCTATTCCCCTTTTGGTCACCATGTATCCTAGAAACTTTCCAGCCTTAACACCAAAATGGCATTTTGACGGGTTCAGTTTCATATTGTACTGATCAAGGATATTGAATGCTTCTTCAAGATCTCTAAGATGATCCTCAGCCCTTTTCGACTTCACTACCATGTCATCTATGTAGACTTCCATGGTTTTGCCTAACTGATCCTTGAACATCATGTTGACCAATCTTTGATATGTTGCCCATGCATTTCTTAGTCCGAACGGCATAGCAATATAACAATATATGCCGGTAGGAGTCATGAATGTTGTATCCTCTTGATCAGATGGTTCCATCTGAATTTGTGAAATCCAGAGGAAGCATCCATAAAGGTAAGCATCTCATGCCCTGCCGTTGCATCCACCATGGAGTCTATATATGGTAACGAGAAAGGATCCTTGGGGCATGCCTTGTTTAAATCGGTAAAATCGACACACACCCTCCACTTTCCATTCTTTTTAGAAACAACAACCAAATTAGCCAACCATCAAGGATACTTAACCTCTCTGATCATACCGGCCTTAAGAAGTTTTTCAACTTCCTCTTGTATGATCGCGTTCCTCTCAGGAGCGAATTTCCTTCGCTTCTGATGGACGGGTTTAATAGAATAATCAAGGCCCAACTTATGAGTAATTACCTCCTTAGAAATACCTGTCATGTCTGAATGTCTGAAGGCAAACGTGGATTTTCGTTGCTTTAGGAAGGATACTATATCCTCCTCGATCTCGTCAGGGTTACAGGATCATAGGAACACCTTCATGTCTGGATCTTCAGGATCTAAAGATACTTCTTTCACATCTCGCTCTCGAGCTTCCAGCACGTCCCTAGGATGTTGCTGTAATTTCTATGCTATCGTTTGTTTAGCTGTTGGCTTCATTGATGAAGAATAATAATTCTTGGCTTCCACTTGGTCACCATCTATCCTTACTACTCCCCAAGGAGTTGGTAGTTTGATGCACTGATGGTAAGTAGAGGCTACAGCCTTCATTCCATGTATCCAAGGCCTGACAAGAATAACGTTGCAACAAGAAAGACTGTCAATAACACAAAACTTTTGGTAAGAGTTTAACCCTTCGATGTATATTGGGAGTTTGATGTCCCCCAATGTTTTCTTGGTTTCACCACTTAAACCCACTAACACCGACGTTCTTGGGATGATTTCTGAGTCCGGGATGTTCATTTTTTGTAGTACGTCATGTTGGATGATGTTGACCGAGCTTCCACCGTCGACTAGGAAGCGTACATAATGGTTAGCAATAAATAAAGTTGTAACCAAACCATCGTGGTGAGGATCCTGGATGCTTGTCTTATCTTCTTCGTCAAAGAAGATTCTTTTGTCAGTCGTCAAAGTAGTGGATATGACTGGTCGGTCTCCGTTCTCCAACTTTGTTTCTTTAGCGTGTCTTTTTGCTGAGGAGAAAGAAGTACCGCATATATCTGAGCCACCGGAGATGAAGTTGATTACTTGTGCATCTGGTGGGGGGTGGAGTTGCTTTTTGTGGTACATCTTCAGGATCCTGGATCTTAGACTTTTTTCTTCCCAGGAGCTCTTTGAAATGACCCTTTCCCAGGAGGTATCCAATTTCCCTCCTTAAACCAATACAACCTTCTGTCTGATGGCCAAAGTCTTCATGGAATGCACACCACTTGGACTTGTCTTTGAAGGATGTTGTTTTCTCATTTTTTCGAGGCCACCTTGCTTTCTTTCCAAGATCCTTCATAGCACAAATCAAACCATGGGTATCAACAGAGAAGCAATACTCGGAAATACTTGGGTAGTCCTCATCATCTTCTCCTTCTTCAACTGCCTGGACATTTTGATTATTGGATTTTGAGTACGGCTTTAAGTCGTTGTTCCTGAATGAGGATCCTTGTTTCTGGTTAGGTGACTCTTGTTTCATTGGAGCTCCTAACCGTTCTTGGATCTTCTTGTCATCTTCTAGTCTTATAAATCTGAGTGCCCTGTTTCTGACTTCATCTAAAGTCCTGCATGGAGTCATCACAAGATCGTCATAAAATGGGGAGCCCTTTTGAAGTCCCATCTTGAATGCTTCAACAGCCGTAGCCATATCAAGACTAGGGATCTCTAGGGCCTCCCTGCCAAACCTTGTAACAAAATCCCTAAGGGATTCATTATAAGGTTGGACAACTCTATACAAATCACTAGTTAACTTCTCAAATTTCCTACTACAAGAAAATTGGATGTTGAACAAGTTAACTAAATGAGAAAAAGAAGTAACATAATAGGGAGGAAGACTTAGAAGCCATTTAAGTGTAGATCCTGTTAGTGTGGATCCGAAATCCTTGCATAGACATGATTCCTTGAGTCTTTCAGGAGTTGGATTAATGTCCATCCTCTCCCTATATTGAGTCACGTGCTCTTCCGGATCAGTGGTCCCATCATACACCTTCATGTTTGGGGTTTGAAAGCGTTTCAGGACTTCAGCATCACAAATAGGTGGAGCAAATCTGGACAACTTATGGCTCCCTTCTGGTATTTCAGGAATTGGACGGACCACTCCTGGCACGCTGGATATCATATCCTTAAGCTTCTGAAGTTCCTTAGCCATAGCCAAGTTGATACCTGTATCCTGCATAGAGCCAAGGTTAGTGTCTAAAGATATATGATTATACATGTTACCTCTCGGTTGATTGAACGTTGGTATCCTAGAAGTGTAGCCAAGATAAGAAGCATCTTCTATAGGAGTTGGTCCACCATAGGCAATGGTTTGCATGGGGATTATGTCTCCTTCATGAACCTCTGAGGATCTTTGATGTTGCACCCCTGAGGATCCTTGATTCTGCCATAAAGATCCTTGAGGTTGGGAGCTAAAGGATCCTTGGTGATACATCCCAGAGGACCCTGGTTGAAGGAACGATGTTCCTTGAGTTTGCTGACCCATGGGTCCCTGTTGAAGGATAGATGATCCTTGTTGAAGGAACGAGGATTCTTGAGTTTTCTGACCCATAGATCCTGGTTGAAGGATAGATGATCCTTGCTGGAAGATGGAGGATCCTTGAGTCTGTTGAGCCACGGATCCTGGAGTAGTGAAATCCAGAATCCTTGGCATCAAAGGAGTCTCATCCTCCAGTGGTCTCTTTCTTTTCTTGAGATCTTCAATTTCACGAAGGATCTTCTGATTAGTCTTGTTCTGCTGCTTCATTTATGCTTTAACCTATGAAAACATAGCAGATGCATCATTGTTAGAGTTAACCACCGATGTGGCAGCAGTGGTCTTTGAGCTCTGGAAGACTGGAATTTGTGTCTTGTTTCCAGCAGCAGCAGCAGCAGCCCGTGATACTCCCGTAATTGGAGGAGGCATTGGCAGCAAAGTCTTTGATGAGAGAGAAACCGAAGATGGCATGGTTGATGAAGCAGAGGTTGATTGAGAGGCCATTGATAGTAATATGGGTAAGAAAGGTTGAATATTGATAAGGTATTTTCTGGATTATAGCACCAATTGCCCCACGGTGGGCGCCAAGTTGTTTTGGACAAAAATCACTCAAGGATAATGTATCCAAATTCGTAATTGTGAGGTCTAGTGCTATGATGATAATATTGAATGTGTAATCGAAATCTTGGTGAACACAATGATTTGATCACGAGGGAAAAAGCCCTTAACCAAAATAGTCTTACTTCGGTCAAAACTTATCAAGGTAATCTTTGGTAAAATAACTTCGGTCAAGGATTAATAAGATAATCTTTGGTCGAATTACTTTAGTCAATGATCAACAAGGTAACCTTTGGTCGATAAGTATATGATTATCGTGGTCTCCGGCACAAAAACCCCCCAGACGGTGAAAACTATCACCGTCGATTATATTGATAATAAAAGGTGGTTACAAGTGTTGTGGAGTATATGATCGAGATTACAAAGTAAGCTAGTGTGTAGAGAGAATGCTTGCTTCTGCTCTAGTGTGTGTGTTCGTACATGTGTTTAACCTAGCTGATCATATCTGTTGGTACATAAATGTCAGTAGTTCATAGTCTAGCGTTTGTAATCGAGTCTGTAATGTAATTATGTTTAAGTTTATGTTTATGTAAGTAAGCGATGTTATCAACAAGTTCGCTTAGGCGAACTTGTTGAACAAGCGAAGTTGTTGACAAGTTCGCCTAGGCGAACTTGTTCAACGAGCGAAGTTACTGACAACTTCGCCTGAGGCGAAGTTGTCGTGTATTTAAGTAACCTACGGGTTTACGAGAGTTGGTTAGAGTTTTGGTTAATCACGTGTATTTCAGTAAGTCTATAGACGAGAGATCGAGTCTGTAATAGACGTGTTTCAAGTTATAAGAGATAACGTGTTCGTTTGAAAAAAAAAAAAACTTGTAGGTCCCCCCGGGGGACGTCGCCGATCGATACGAGATCCGCACGAGGTCTAGGAGTGCGGAATCCTCCTAGACTCGTTTATTGGTGTAAAGATGAAGAACACAAACACGTACACGAACAAATACAAGAACGGGATAAACAAATCTGCAGATTCTTTATAATAATAATTAAAACACGTTACATACCATAACTAAATAGAAAACACGACTGACCCGAGGTGAGCTCTACCTCGGGTCGTCTCACACGACTCTCCTTGTCTCTTACTCTCTCTAGACAAACAAACTGCTCAAAACACACACTAATTTCTAGATACAAAACCTAAACAAGACACACATATATATAGACAAAACATCTTCTCGGGCTTGGGCTTGGGCCAGTAGGCGAAGTTGTTCATAACTTCGCCTATGGCGAAGTTGTGATAACTTCGCCTAAGGTGAAGTTGTCCTAACTTCGCTCTTGGCGAAGTTGTTCTAACTTCGCCTAAGGCGAAGTTGTTCTAACTTCACCTATGGCGTCTCCGCTGGTCTGAATTGCATAGCGACGGTCACAAAATGCACCAACAGTCTCCCCTTTGACCGTTGCTCTCAATTCTAACAAACACGAAAGATCATCTGTTACAAAACATGCACCAACAGACTCCCTCTTAACTGATGATCTTCTGTTTGTCCTTCAACCATCCGTGTCTGAAACTGTCCTATAGCTTCACAAATCTACCAGTCACCCAGCGTCTTCCATATCAGATCTCCCCTTCAGTGTAAGCTTCTCCGACTATAACGATTGAGGTCTTTGAAATGCATGCATCCTCGTGCCAATAGATCATCTCAACCAATCACGTGAGTCCATCTGACTTCACCAACACATGAAGTTGGGCTTCCTCCACAACTTCACCAACTCGTCGACATACGATAAGGTTTAATCTTCAACTACTCAACATCAAGTGATCAATTTCATCACAAAACCACCTTGACAGAATCTAACACATGACCATTAATTAATCCGAAGCATCTTCAATCACCAGGGATAACGATCAAGAACATAAACACTTTAGTTCTCGATTAAATCCAACTTGTTCCAGAATTTTCACTCTAATAAATAAGCATCACGTTTCAGGATCCAATTCTCGAATGCCTTGAAAGTAACATAAATAATATGCTCTGACCGCAATCCAGTAATGACAAAAACCTTCAGTTCAATTTGACTTTCTTCAATTGGTCACCTCGAACAACAACAATTTCATTGCCCACAAACACCCAAATATGTGTCAATATCCAGTTTCAATCAATATCCCATTCACAAACTCAACTCCATATCCAGAGTTGACACGTATTTGTTCACACGTAAGACCAAGAGATAACAAGTTTCACTCGTTGACGGAACAACATCTTCGGTCTCACAATAATCGTGTACACCTGGCCATACAGACGAAAACTCCAAACAATTTTTTTTTTTTTTTTTTTTTTTTTAACTTCACCTGGCTGCTAACTTCACCTGGCCATAACTTCGCCTGGCTGCTAACTTCGCCTGGCTGCTAACTTCGCCTGGCTGCTAACTTCACCTGGCTGCTAACTTCACCTGGCCATAACTTCGCCTGGCTGCTAACTTCGCCTGCTCATAACTTCGCCTGTTCATAACTTCGCCAGACCTTATATCTTCGCTGAAACCCTACGAACAGTGACGGCAACTTCGCCTGATGAACAATAACTTCGCCTACGGCGCTGTTCGGCCAGAAACGCACAGAAACGTGCCAGAAACACCAAAACGTAGATCTCGAACCATAGCATAAGAGCCTAAGGCTCTGATACCACTTGTAGGTCCCCCCGGGGACGTCGCCGATCGATACGAGATCCGCACGAGGTCTAGGAGTGCGGAATCCTCCTAGACTCGTTTATTGGTGTAAAGATGAAGAACACAAACACGTACACGAACAAATACACGAACAAATACAAGAACGGGATAAACAAATCTGCAGATTCTTTATAATAATAATTAAAACACGTTACATACCATAACTAAACAGAAAACACGACTGACCCGAGGTGAGCTCTACCTCGGGTCGTCTCACACGAATCTCCTTGTCTCTTACTCTCTCTAGACAAACAAACTGCTCAAAACACACACTAATTTCTAGATACAAAACCTAAACAAGACACACATATATATAGACAAAACATCTTCTCGGGCTTGGGCTTGGGCCAGTAGGCGAAGTTGTTCATAACTTCGCCTATGGCGAAGTTGTGATAACTTCGCCTAAGGTGAAGTTGTCCTAACTTCGCTCTTGGCGAAGTTGTTCTAACTTCGCCTAAGGCGAAGTTGTTCTAACTTCACCTATGGCGTCTCCGCTGGTCTGAATTGCATAGCGACGGTCACAAAATGCACCAACAATATCTTCATTATATACAAGAAAAGAATAACACATATCCCTAATTTAAACCGCTAATCAAGCCATTCCTTAATTGTGATTGTTTCCTTCATTATCCACGCGGTATATTATTTAGATTGCGAGATTATAGCTTTGACTTGGTCATTAGCCGTTATACCTGCCAAAAATATCAACATAACAAAGGATAATCGTTAATAAGCAATAAGTACTGAGGATCACTGATCCTGACGTAGCTCTGGAACTCTTCAGAAGGATAATTGATCCAGACACGTCAATATCTTCTTGACTGCAAGTTAGTGGATAGACTGAGTCTTCTAACCGTTATACCTGCTAAATATAAGACTACACATGAGAACAACCGTTAATAAATAATAAGTACTGTGGATCCTTGATCCTGACGGGATCTGGAACACACGCTAAGGATAACTGATCCAAAACATATGCCAGGATAACATATCCACAGTGTCAAATTTCTGTGCACTAACAATATGGTGCTATTAAAAAGGGTGATAAGGGTTCTTATAAGAAATTCAAGCCATTTGACATTTCACATTTGGGGTCCGGTTGGGTATATTCAACTTCCGAACGGTACCACAAGTTGAAGAGTGACGGAAGGAGATGGAGAGTCTTGAAGGAAGATGCAAGACCATTAATTGCGGGTGAGGAGGATGACCCGGAAAGTGAAGATGAGTTGAGTGGTGATGAGGCATATCATGATAATCCAAATGTAACTCATATGAATGTGGATCAAGGGGGACCGAGTGGTGTTGGAAGTCAACCGGGAATGCAATCGGGTTATGTGGGAAGTGCATTTGACTATGCACGACGAGTTGGGCTTATCAAGGAACAATGCAAGAGGTGGTAGAAAGACAAAGGCCGCCCACGTTTGGGAATTGGCCCGAATATTCCCAAACCATTTTTGATCAACAAACCTTCATGGGTGCGATCATAGAAAGGGCATTAAAGCAGAGTTATGATCGACAAGAGCAGTGGAACCGCACCCATTCATATGCCTTTGAAGATGACATGAACAGCCGATACCTTGATGATCGTTAGCGACAGATGCATGACGCGTGGCATGCGGGACAGCCGGTTGTGGCCGACCCGCCATATGTGGATTACACCACTTTGCCACTGTATGATGATAGTGTGTCATACCCTACACCACCATTGCATCATTCTAGGTGGGTGGATCCCAATCAAGGTTCAAGTCAAAGCACCTCGCAACAACAAGGAGGTGAGCAAGGTGGTGATGGTCAAGATGCATTTGGATTTGGTGAGTTCAACGATGTGATGACGTCCATTTTTGGGCCAGCCCGACCGCCCTTCTTATGATGGAACCTCATGTTACCAGGTGAACATTGTTAGGCCACGATTTTTATACCGGGGATCCTTTATCCTTGACTGTCTTATGGATATTTTATCCTTGAAATATATATCAGGATATAAAGGATCGACGATCCTCGGTATTGTTTGTTTACTAATAATTGCGTTTAGTATGGTGATGTGTTAGACAGGTATATCGACTTCAAGACGAACCTGCATCAATTATCCTCATGGGACATCCTGTAGCTGGAACATGGATCTAGGATCCTAATTCAACATAGCTGATTATGGACGAACTCTCTAGAAGATTGACATTTAAATAACAACAACGGTATCTAGACCTGGTCTTCCGCTTTATTCGCTAGTGAGTGGCTATCAGCACGTGGTCAAAGAGCACGTTGGTGGAGAATGGAAGACTAGCGAATAAATAGGATGAAGTCGTTAAGTTTGTTATTTACTTTTTCCTTATATATTTGAGTATGATCGATAGGAATAGACACATGTACTTACACACGCACTAGAGCAGAAGCAATTATTCTCTCTATACACTAGCTTTCATTGTAATCTCGATCAAAGACTCCACAAATATTTGTAATCACCTTTTGTTCATTAATAAACTCGACGGTGATAGTTTTCACCGTCCGGGGTTTTTTTGTGCCGGAGACCACGATAACCATATACTCATCAACCAAAGGTTACCTTGTTGATCATTGACTAAAGTACTTCGACCAAAGATTATCCTATTAATCTTCGACCGGAGCTATTTTACCAACGATTGCCTCGATAAGTTTTGACCGAAGTAAGACTATCGTGATTAAGTGGCTTTTCCCTCATGATCAAACCATTGTGTTCACCGATATCACGCTTATACATTTGTTATTATCGAATTAGCACCTTACCTCACATAACAGATTTGGATACTTGATCCTTAGCTGATTTTTGTCCAAAACAATTTGGCGCCCACCGTGGGGCAATTGGTGCTATAACCCATATTATTCTCATCAACCTTCATTTTTCATACCCATATCACTTTCAATGGCCTCTCAATCCACCTCTGCATCATCAACTATGTCGTCTTCAGTTTCTCTCTCTTCAAGGACCTTGCCGCCGATGCCTTCGCCAATCACGGGAGCACCAAAGGCTGCTGCTTCTGGGAGCAAGACGCAAATACCAGTCTTCCAGAGCTCGAGAACAACCGCTGCTACTTCGGCGGTAAACTCTAACAATGACGTTTCCTCTATGTTTTCGCAGGTAAAAGCATATATGGAGCAGCAGAACAAGACTAACCAGAGGATCCTTCGTGAGATAGAAGATCTCAGGAAGAATAAGAGGCCAGCAGAAGATCTCACTCCCATGGTGCCCAGGATGCTGGATTTCACCAGTCCAGGATCCATGGCTCAGCTTTCGCAAGGATCTTCACTCTTTCAGTTAGGATCACATATCCTTCAACAAGGGGTCCATGGGTCAACCGGTTCATGGATCCTCAATGTTTCAGCCAGGATCCTCTATCCTGCAACCAGGGTCCATGGGCCAGCATGGGTCAATAGGTCAACCAATGTAGAGTTCCTCGATGTTCCAAGGGGTATCAGGGGTGCTTCCGCCAGGGTCCTCTGGGATTCCTTATCAAGGATCCCTCTTTCAGGATCAGGGATCCTTTGGATCCCAACATCAACGATCTTCCGAAGTCCATGATGGGGACATAATCCCCATGCAAACCATAGCTTCTGGAGGACCCACTCCGATTGCTGACTCCTCTTATCCCAGATACTCGTCTGGAATACCAAACTCAACCCAACAGAGAGGTAACTGGTATGATCCTATACCTTTAGATACTAACCATGTTCCCATGCAGGATTCAGGTATCAACCAGGCCATGGCCAAAGAGTTACAGAAGCTAAAGGATATGATATCCAGTGTCCCGGGAGTAATACGTCCAATTCCTGAGATACCGGAGGGAAGTCACAAATTATCCAGATTCGCTCCACCCATATGTGATGCTGAAATCCCGAAGCGGTTCCAAACTCCCAACATGAAGACGTATGATGGAAGTACCGATCCGAAGGAACATGTTGCACAGTATAGGGAGAGGATGAAAATTAATCCCGTTCCTGAAAGACTCAAGGAGGCTTGCCTTTGTGAAGGATTTGGAGCCACACTAACAGGAGCTGCACTAAAATGGCTGCTAAGTCTCCCTCATTTCTCGGTTACATCTTTCTCTCATTTAGTTAATTTATTTAACACTCAATTTTCCTGTAGTCGGAAATTTGAGAGGTTAACCAGTGATTTATATCGTGTTGTTCAACCTAGTGATGAATCCCTTAGGGATTTCGTTAACAGGTTCGGCAAGGAAGTTCTAGAAATCCCAAACCTTGATATGACTACTGCTGTTGAAACATTCAAGATGGGAATTCAAAATAGCTCCCACTTTTATGATGATTTAGTGATAACTCCACGCAGGACATTAGATGAAGTCAGAAACAGGGCATTAAGATACATCCGGTTAGAGGAAGATAAGAAGATCCAGGATCATCTTGGGGGACAAACAAAACAAGAAACTCCCGAAAAGAATAAAGGATCCTGGAATAGGAACAACAACTCAAAGCCATACGCCAAGTTCAACAATCAAAACATACGGGCAGTTGAAGAAGGAGATGACGATGAAGACTATCCTTGCATCTCCGACTATTGTTTCTCTGTGGATACTCATGGCCTAATCTGTGCCATGAAGGATCTGGGAGAAAAAGCAAGGTGGCCCTGAAAGAATGAGAAGGTTGTAGGCTTCAAGGACAAGTCTAAGTGATGTGCCTTCCACGAAGATTTTGGCCACGCGACAGACGAGTGCATCGGCTTAAGGAAGGAGATTGGATACCTCCTGAGCAAGGGTGACTTTAAAGAACTCTTGGGAAGGAAGAAATCCAAGATCCAAGATCCTGAAGACCTTCCACAAAAAGCAACACCACCACCACCAGATGCTCATGTGATCAACTTTGTCTCCAGAGACTACGAACTGTTTAGAGATTCTTGTACCATAGAAGAAAATCCCATAGAAGAATTCGAGTTGGATAATGAAAGAAGACCACTCATTCCCACCACTCGAGTAACTAATCAGAGAATCTTTTTCAATTCAAGGATCCCAGATCCTCAACAGGACAAGCTGGGTGTGCAAGCAATCAATTTCATCTCCGGAGGTTCAGACATCTGTGGACTTCTTTCTCTACAGCAAAAAGATTCGCCAAGGAGATCAAGATGGATAACGGGGATCATCCGATAGTGTCAACCACATTAACAACAGACAAGAGAATATTCTTCGACGAAGAAGACAAGTTGAACATTTAGGATCCTCATCATGATGGTTTGATTATTACTTTATTTATCTCTAACCATTATGTACGCAGGATCCTAGTGGACGGTGGCAGCTCAGTCAACATTATCCAACATGATGTACTCAAGAATATGAACATTCCGGATTCAGAAATCATTCCTAGAACATCGGTGCTAGTCGGTTTCAGTGGTGAAACCAAGAAAACATTGGGGGACATCAACCTCCCAATTTATATTGAAGGGTTAAACTCATATAAAAAATTTTGTGTAATAGATAACCTTTCCTGTTATAATGTTATTTTAGGTAGGCCTTGGCTCCATGGGATAGCTTTAGCTTCAACTTATCACCAATGCATCAAGTTACCTACTCCTTGGGGAGTTGTGAAGATAGTGGGTGACCAAGCGGAGGCCAAGAACTATTATTCATCATCAATGAAGCCAACACCCAAACCAACTATAGCATAGCAACTACAGCAACATCCTAGGAACGTGCTGGAAGCTCGGGAGAAAGACCTTAAAGAAGTATCATTGGACCCCGAAGATCCAGAAATAAAGGTGTTCCTATGATCCAATATCCCCAGTAAGATCGAGGAGGATATAATATCCTTCTTAGGGCGAAGAAGATCTACTTTTACCTTCAAACACTCAGACATGACAGGTATTTCAAAAGAGGTAATCACTCATAAACTCGGCCTTGATTTAACTGTGAAACCTGTCCATCAGAAGCGAAGGAAATTCGCTCCTGAGAGGAACAAGATCATACAAGAAGAAGTTGAAAAACTTCTTAAGGCCGGTATGATCAGAGAGGTTCAATATCCTCGATGGCTATCTAATGTGGTCGTTGTTTCAAAAAAGAATGGAAAGTGGAGGGCGTGTGTCGATTTTACGGACTTAAACAAGGCATGCCCCAAGGATCCTTTCCCATTACCACATATAGATGCCATGGTGGGCGCGACGGCTGGACATGAAATGCTCACCTTTATGGAGGCTTCCTCTGGATTTCAACAAATTCAAATGGAACCATCTGATCAAGAGGATACAACATTCATGACTCCAACCGGCATATATTGTTATACTGCCATGCCGTTTGGACTAAGAAATGCTGGGGCGACGTACCAAAGACTAGTCAACATGATGTTCAAGGACCAATTGGGAGAGACTATGGAGGTATACATAGATGATATGGTGGTAAAGTCGAAGAAAGCAGAGGATCACCTTAGAGACCTTGAGGAAGCATTCAATATCCTTGATCACTATAACGTGAAACTAAATCCATCCAAATGCCACTTTGGTGTTAAGTTTTTTGGACAAAAATCACTCAAGGATAATGTATCCAAATTCGTTTAGTGAGGATTAGTGCTATGGTGATGAAAACAAGTATGTATCGATTGCAAACACAAACACACGGATTTGTTACAGGGAAAAGCCCTTGATCTGGTTTGGATCGCCGGCACAAAAACCCCGGGTGATGACAAATCGTCTATCACCACTTTATTAATCAAAAAAGGGTGTTACAAGGTTTGGAGAATATGATCAGTGTTACAACGAAAGCTATGTGTGTGTGTGTATGCTGCTAAATTCGTAGTGAGCAGAGTGTATTGTGTGTGTTTTCCTAGCTGATCATAACCTCTATTTATACATAAAAGATAATAACTCTATGAAGTTATGAATAATAAAGACTATTAACTAATAATCCCTAAAAATCCGCCATTTCCTTCAATATAATCGTAACTGCCATTTTGACCACGTTATCCATCACTCAGGCTGCGAAATAGGGGGTAGACCAGGTCTTGGAGCCGTTACACTTGATAAATATCAGCCTTCATATAAGAAACAACCGTTAATAGCACCAAATACCGAGGATCCATGATCCTGACATAGCTCTGGAACTCTTCAGAAGGATAATTGATCCAGACACATCAATATCTTCTTAACTGCAAGTTAGTGGATAGACTGAGTCTTCTAACCGTTATACCTGCTAAATATAAGACTACACATGAGAACAACCGTTAATAAATAATAAGTACTGTGGATCCTTGATCCTGACGAGATCTGGAACACACGCTAAGGATAA
This sequence comes from Bidens hawaiensis, assembly GCF_021521415.1. Classification (NCBI taxonomy): domain Eukaryota; kingdom Viridiplantae; phylum Streptophyta; class Magnoliopsida; order Asterales; family Asteraceae; genus Bidens; species Bidens hawaiensis. Next base: position 120,554 of record NW_027505224.1, read on the forward strand.
CTGATCCAAAACATATGCCATGATAACATATCCACAGTGTCAAATTTCTGTGCACTAACAATTGCCCCCAAAATGGCGGTTGTGATAAGATCACAGCTGTCATTTTGCCTTTGAATTCAAACTTCCTGCAAAAACATATGAGATTTGACAAACTGGATATAGTTGTCATATATCTATGGAGTTTCGTTGAGAACTTCCCTTCCGGCTGTATATCCTTTTCCCTGCAAATCATGAACAACTAGTAACACCTGTTTAACCCGGGTGGATGATCCATTTATATGAATGGTGAAATCCGGGTTAAGATTTTTGATAATTGCAAGTAAGTTTGAGAAATAGTATCTTTTAACTATCTGTTGATTGTCTGTTATTTTGAAAGTTTGTCTGATATAGATTTAGACTTGTTGAAAGTTTTGTGAAATATTCTTTAATAAAAAGCTTTAAGGATAGAGTATCCTTGTAAAAACAAGTTAAGGATCCTGAATCCTTACATAAAAGAGTTTATAAAGATTTTAGCCAAGTAAAAGTAAATTGATAAGTAGAAATCATACCATAAGATCTAATTAGACCTAAGTTTCCATAAGTATTGATCCTTCCATGATCCTTGTAATTGAACTTAGGATACCTGATGCAAATAACTTATGATATTAACTGGGATTAAACCCAACAAACTGGGGACAAGCCCATAATATAAACTGGGGACAAGCCCGTTTAATCTGGGGACAAGCCCGTGAACTGGGGACAAGCCCAAAAACTGGGGACATGCCCAAAACTGGGGACAAGCCCAAATGCGGATGTTAACTGGGGACTCGCCCAAACCGGGATTTAGCCCAAACATGAGATAACGTGAAAACGTTATAAACCTTTCTCTTAAGATAACGTGAAAACGTTATAAACCAGTGGTATTGTACGTCTACCATAAATCGTAGGATCCTCCATATAGCCGAAGACAACGAAATTGTCAGCCACTAAGCGTGTACTGGTCCCGCTGCCCCGGACTATACGTTGGATAGCGTGCGCTCCAGGCGAGAGTGTAGAAACTCTAATTTATAAGAAAGGTGAAAACCTTTAAACCTTGGAGGATATGACCATCGGGGGTCATATCCAATCGTGGGCTAGGCCAAGGAAAATAGTGATGTACCTTAAGCGTGAGGGAGAGGTGACCAACCTCTTAGACATTGAACCTCTTATTGAAACCTGCATTGTTACTTAAAAACTTAGAAAAGACAAATGTTAAAAATATATTATCCTTAAATTAATAAGAATCTGAAAAGGATAAGTAATCAGATAGATGTTACCGATTTTAGGATCCTAGAGCATTTAAGGATACTCAATCCTCTTAGGATACTTGATCCTGATAAGAAAAAGTACTTCTTGAGGTGGATAGCATTCCATGCTCTTGGTAACCTGTTGCCTTCCATAGTGAGAAAATGATATGCCCCCTTTCCTGCCTCCGACTCGATCTGATAAGGACCTTCCTATTTGGGTGCTAACTTCCCATCAGCCGAACTGGTCGTGTTTTGGAAGGCTTTCCTCAAAACTAAATCTCCTTCTTGAAATCTTATGATTCTTATGTTTTTGTTGTATGCCCCAGCTATCCTTTGTTGATAGGCTGCTATTCTGATCTTGGCCATGTCTCTGAGTTCTTCAATAGAATCCAAGTCTTCGAGAAGGATTTGTTCATTGGCCTCAGGATCACGGATGCTTGTTCTTACCGTAGGAACCACCATCTCTGTAGGAATTACTGCTTCTGATCCAAACACCAATGAGAAAGGGGTTTGGCCTGCTGCATTCTTGGGTGTTGTCCTGTCAGCCCAAAGAACATAAGGTAGCTCTTCAGCCCATTTTCCTTTCTTGGATCCTAGCTTCTTCTTCAAGTTGTTGATGATAATCTTGTTGCTTGACTCTGCTTGACCATTGGCTTGAGGATGAACTGGTGTAGAAGTGATCATCTTGATGCCCCAACTGTCACAAAAGTTAGTAGTTATTTTCCCGATAAACTGGGAACCATTGTCACAAATAATTTCTGAAGGGATACCAAATCTAGTAATAATATTTCTTTTAATGAAAGATATCACCTCTTTTTTGCGTACTTGAACAAAAGCTTCTGCTTCTATCCATTTAGAGAAGTAGTCTGTCATAGCAAGCATAAAGACCTTTCCGCCTGGTGCCTTTGGTAGCTTGCCTACAATATCCATTCCCCATTTCATGAAAGGCCATGAAGAGGATATAGGATACATAGGTTCTGCTGGCTGGTGAAGAATATTTCCATGCCTTTGGCAAGCATCACACTTATTTGAGTATTCCATAGCATCCTTCCTCATTGTTGGCCAGAAGTATCCATTCCTAAGTATCCTGGAGAATAATGTTCTTCCCCCTGTGTGGTTGCCGCAATCGCCTTCGTGGAAGTCTTGAAGTACCTCTTGTATTTCGGGATCCTCAATGCATCTCAGATAGGGACCTGCAAGAGATTTTCTATACACAATATCTTGTAAAATGATTAATTATGATACCTTTAATCTGAAAGCTTTAGGATTTTCCCCTGTAGGGATCTCTCCATTTTGTAGGAACTTTTTGATTGGAAGGATCCAAGATCCTACTTTTGAAGAGGATGTAGGATCCGTATGTTTTCCTGTGCAATCCACTGTTATCTTCACAGATTCTTGTTCTCCAATTGCCGGAGACAATATATGAATGATGGGTATCTTTACATCATCTGGGATCTTCAACGATGATGCTAAGTTTGCTAAGGCATCTGCCCCATCATTCTCTTCCCTTGGTACCTGTATTATACTAAACAATTCGAAGGATTTCGCCAATTCCTTCACAATTTCTAAATATTTTACCATATTCTCACCTTTCACAGTATAAGAACCGTTAAAGTGGTTAGTTATAAGTAAAGAGTCTATATAAACTTGAAGATACCTGATCCTCATCTGTTTAGCTAAGAGTAAACCTGCGATAAGTGCTTCGTATTCTGCCTCATTGTTGGTGGTTTGGAATGCACATGCAATGGACTGGGGTATTATGTCCCCCTGTGGCGATTTTAGTAGTATGCCCAAACCTGTTCCTCTTACATTGGATGCTCCATCTGTGAAGAGGATCCAAGGATCCTTGGTTTCTTCAAGTTGTTGGACCTCTAGATCAGCTTCATTTTGCATGTCACTACTGAAATCAGCCACAAAGTCTGCAAGCGCTTGTGATTTAATGGTTGTTCTAGGCTCATACTAAATATCATATGCACTTAGCTTCACAGCCCACTTGGCCATCCTACCTGACATTTCTGGTTTTCTAAGCACATTCTTAACAAGATAGTTAGTTCTCAAAATAATAGTATGAGTTTCAAAGTAATGTATCAATTTAGTAGAAGCCATAATAAGTGCAAGAATAACTTTTCTAAATGAGAATACTTGGCTTCTGCATCTAGAAGACTTTTACTTACATAATAAACGGGATGTTGTTCACCTTCATGATCCTTTACAAGGACAACACTTACGGCATTTCCTGTAACAGCTAGGTACAGATATAAGGATTCTCCATCCACATGCTTCATTAGAGCTGGAGCTGAGGATAAGTAATCATTCAAGGCTGTAAGCGCAGCCTCATGCTTTTCCGTCCATTCAAACTTCTTATTCTTCCTAAGGATGTCATAGAAGTCCTTGCACTTCTCGGAGGATCTTGAGATGAACCTATTGAGAGAAACTATTCTTCCTGTGAGCCTTTGGACATCCTTTGCGTTTGCAGGAGATTTCAAATTGAGGATGGCTTCGATCTGCTCCGGGCTTGCTTCAATTCCTCTTTTTGTGACCATATATCCCAGAAACTTTCCGGCCTTAACACCGAAGTGGCATTTGGACGGATTTAGTTTCATGTTATAATGGTCAAGGATATTGAATGCTTCCTCAAGGTCTCTAAGGTGATCCTCTGCCTTCTTCGACTTCACCACTATATCATCTATGTACACCTCCATAGTCTTGCCCAATTGGTCCTTGAATATCATGTTGACTAGTCTTTGGTACGTCGCTCCTGCATTTCTTAGTCCGAATGGCATAGCAGTATAACAATATATGCCGGTTGGAGTCATGAACGCTGTATCCCCTTGATCAGATGGTTCCATCTGAATTTGTTGGAATCCAGAGGAAGCATCCATAAAGGTGAGCATTTCATGTCCGGCCGTTGTATCCACCATGGCATCTATATGTGGTAATGGGAAAGGATCCTTGGGGCATGCCTTGTTTAAATCCGTGAAATCGACACACACCCTCCACTTTCCATTCTTTTTTGAAACAACGACCACATTAGCCAGCCATCGAGGATATTGAACCTCTCTGATCATACCGGCCTTAAGAAGTTTTTCAACTTCTTCTTGTATGATCTTGTTCCTTTCAGGAGCGAATTTCCTTCCCTTCTGATGGACGAGTTTTACAGATAAATCAAGGCCGAGCTTATGAGTGATTACCTCTTTTGAAATACATGTCATGTCGGAGTGCTTGAAGGAAAAAGTAGATCTTCTTCGCCCTAAGAAGGATATTATATCCTCCTCGATTTTGCTAGGGAGACTGGATCCTAGGAACACTTTTAACTCTGGATCTTCGGGGTCCAATGATACTTCTATGAGGTCTTTCTCCCGATCTTCCAGCACGTTCCTAGGATGTTGTTGTAGTTGCTATGCTATAGTTTTCTTGGCTGCTGGTTTCATCGATGACAAATAATTGTTCCTAGCCTCCGCTTGGTCACCCACTATCTTCACAACTCCCCAAGGAGTAGGTAGCTTGATGCATTGGTGATAAGTTGAAACTACGGCCTTCATTCCATGGAGCCAAGGCCTACCTAAAATAACATTACAACAGGAAAGGTTATCTATAACACAAAATTTTTGGTATGAATTTAACCCTTCGATATAAATTGGGAGGTTGATGTCCCCCAATGTCTTCTTGGTTTCGCCACTGAAACCGACTAGCACCGATGTTCTAGGGATGATTTCTGAATCCGGGATGTTCATCTTTTTGAGGACGTAATGCTGGATAATGTTGACTGAGCTGCCCCCGTCCACCAGGATCCTGCGTACATAATGGTTAGAGATAAATAAAGTAATAATCAAACCGTCATGATGAGGATCCTGAATGTTCAGCTTATCTTCCTCATCGAAGAAGATTCTATTGTCTGTTGTTAATGTGGTTGACACTATTGGATGATCTCCGTTATCCATCTTGATCTCCTTGGCGAATCTTTTTGCTGCGGAGAAAGAAGTTCCACATACGTCTGAACCTCCCGAGATGAAATTAACTACTGGCACATCTGGCTTGTTTTGTTGAGGATCATGGATCCTTGAATTGAAAAAGATTCTCTGATCAGTCACTCGAGTAGTGGGGATGAGCGATCTTCTCTCATCGTCCAACTCGAATTCTTCTACGGGACTTTATTCTATAGCACAAGAATCTTGAAATAATTCGTAGTCTTTGGAGACAAAGTTGATCACATGAGCATCTGGCGGTGGTGGTGTTGCTTTCTATGGAAGATCTTCAGGATCCTGGATCCTTGGTTTCTTCCTTCCCAGGAGTTCTTTAAAGTGACCTTTGCTCAGGAGGTATCCAATTTCCCTCCTTAAGCCGATGCACTCGTCTGTCGCGTGGCCAAAATCTTCGTGGAAGGCACACCACTTAGACTTGTCCTTGAAGGTGGTCGTATTCTCATTCTTTCGAGGCCACCTTGCCTTTTCCCCCAGATCCTTCATGGCACAGATTAAGCCATGAGTATCCACAGAGAAACAATAGTCAGAGATGCAAGGATAGTCTTCATCGTCATCTCCTTATATGACTGCTCGTACGTTTTGATTGTTGAACTTGGTGTACGGCTTTGAATTGTTGTTCCTGTATGAGGATCCTTTATTCTTGTCGGGGGATTCTTGTTTCGTTTGTCCCCCAAGACGATCCTGGATCCTTTTATCGTCTTCTAATCGGATGAATCTTAACGCCCTGTTCCTGACTTCATCTAAGGTCCTGCACAGAGTCATCATAAAATCATCATAAAATGGGGAGCCCCTTTGAAGCCCCATATTGAATGCTTCAACAGCCGTAGCCATATCAAGATTAGGTATTTCTAGGGCTTCCCTGCCAAACCTTGTAACAAAATCCCTTAAGGATTCATCATAATGTTGGACAACTCTATATAAATCACTAGTTAACTTCTCAAATTTCCTACTACAAGAAAACTGGCTGTTGAACAAGTTAACTAAATGTGAAAAAGATGTAACAGAATAAGGAGGAAGACTTAGCAGCCATTTAAGTGCAGATCCTGTTAGTGTGGATCCAAAGCCTTTGCACAAGCAAGCTTCTTTGAGTCTTTCAGGAATTGGATTGATCTCCATCCTTTCCTATACTGAGCCACGTGTTCTTCCGGATCAGTGGTCCCATCATACACCTTCATGTTGGGGGTTTGAAAGCGTTTTGGGATCTCCGTATCGCATATCGGTGGAGCAAATCTGGATAGCTTGTGGCTCCCTTCTTGTATTTCAGGAATTGGACTGACCACTCCTGGCACGCTGGATATCATATCCTTAAGCTTCTGAAGTTCCCTATCCATAGCCTGATTGATACCTGTATCCTGTATAGAGCCAAGGTTAGTATCTGAGGAAATGTGATTATAGGCGTTACCTCTTGGTTGGTTGAACGTTGGCATCCCATAAGTGTAGTTAAGATAAGAGGCATCTGCTACAGTAGTTGGTCCACCAGAGGCAATGGTCTGCATGGGGATGATGTCCCCTTCATGGACCTCTGAAGACCTTTGATGGTGAATTCCTGAGGATCCTTGATTCTGCCACAAGGATCCTTGAGGTTGGGAGCTGAAGGATCCTTGAGGATGCAATCCAGAGGATCCTGGTTGAATGATGAATGATCCTTGTTGAAACAGTGAGGATCCTTGAGCCTGTGGACCCATGGACCCCTGTTGAAAGATAGATGATCCTGGCTGAAACAGTGAGAATCCTTGAGCCTCTGGACCCATGGATCCTTATTGAAGGATAGATGATCCTTGCTGGAAGATCGAGGATCCTTGAGTATGCTGACCCACGGACCCTGGTTGAAGGATGGAGGATCCTTGAGCATGTTGAGCCGTTAAACCTGCTAAATATAAGACTACACATGAGAACAACCGTTAATAAATAATAAAAAATGTGGATCCTTGATCCTGACGAGATCTGGAACACACGCTAAGGATAACTGATCCAAAACATATGCCAGGATAACATATCCACAGTGTCAAATTTCTGTGCACTAACATTAAGGCTGGAAAGTTTCTGGGATACATGGTCACAAAGAGGGGAATTGAAGCAAGCCCGGAACAGATCGAAGCCATCATCAATCTCAAGTCTCCTACAAATGTCAAAGATGTCCAGAGACTCACCGGAAGAATAGCGGCTTTGAATAGATTCATTTCAAGATCCTCCGAGAAGTGCAAAGACTTCTATGATATCCTAAGAAAGAACAAGAAATTTGAGTGGACTGAAAGACATGAGGCTGCACTCAAGGCTTTGAAGGATTACTTATCCTCAGCACCAGCCTTGATGAAGCCTATATATGGAGAACCCTTGTTTCTATATCTCGCAGTGTCAGGCAATGTAATAAGTACCATCTTGGTAAAGGACCACAATGGTG